>NW_009194142.1:0-935 GCF_000690835.1 Fulmarus glacialis
CCAGCGAAGAGTGTACCTGTCTAAGCCTAAGTCCTACCAATAATATCTGCAGCAAACTGGAGTCACAACTTCAGGCAGCTTTAAGAAAAGTGGTTAAGCACAAGGACAGCAGCACTGTAAGGGGTATATATGGATGCTCTGGGTTAGCACAGCAGAACTAACTGGGTGAGAGGGTAAGTGAGTCTAAGACTTTCTTCAGTGTTATGACTCCACTTATTAAAAAAAAAAACAAACAAATAAACACCACCAAAACCAAACCAACAAAAAACAAAACACAGTGGAATTCAAGGAAATTGTTATGGTGACTGTTTTGTCTAAATGAATTGACATTACTGAACAGTCTTCAAATATGGGTTTGCCATAACTTGAGGACTGCTCAAAGGGAAATGCCTTAAGCCACAGAAATCCTTCTTTCCCCATTTTTTTCTCATGAAAAATACATGTAAAAGGAAAAAGTCCTACAATAAACAATATTTGTACTTTTCTTAATAATAATGTTACCAGATAAGACTGCCTCGTCTGGTCATCTTTCATACCTCACAGTACACGATATCAGCACCATAGTCCAGAGCAAGAAGACGCATTGGTAATGTTCCCACTCGCACCATTGGAGCCAGGATCTTCTTTCCTCTAAAACACAGAGGTGTGTTCACTGTCATTCCTGTTGTGGTACTACCTGAAAGAGAAAATCAAGGGAGATAGCCATGGAATATGATTTCCTACTCGTAAACGCCCAGAACTTTCCTTTGGCGGGAAGGGGGAGTGCGTGACCCTGTCAAACCTGACAGGGTTCCCTTAGTAGCTCGCAGGCCGGCTGCTCCACCACTGCTTACTCAGCTCCCGTGGCCCTGGCGCTAGTTGAGTGGAGCCGTCAGAGAGCTCTGAGGCGCCGGGGCGGCCCGGGCGGTGCTCCCCGCCGCGCAGGCTCCTTCCCC
>NW_009194143.1:0-3598 GCF_000690835.1 Fulmarus glacialis
GGACGCCCTGCAGCGGGGCTGGGGGGGGACAGCTGTCCAGCACCGAACCCCTCCTGCTCCCTCTCCTGGTTCCCCCTCACCCTGCTCTCATGTCAAACCCCCTCTGGATGATGAAGAACCCTCCAGGGCCCTGTCTCAAAGCCCAGGAGACCCAGCGTGGCTGCCAGGACCAGTGCCACATGAGACACGGCCCTCGCTGTCCTCCCCCATCCCGCGGACACCCACCACACTCCGGGGACTCGTCCGAGCCGTCGCCGCAGTCGTCATCGTGATCACAGACGAAGTGCTTGGGAATGCACTGGCGGTTTCCGCACATGAACTCCCGCTCGTCACACGTGCTGTTGTACACTGCAACGAGGCATCGCTGTCAGTCCCCCGCCAGACCGTGTGCTCTCCTGCCTGTCCCCCGAGCCCTTCGTCTTGGGGCACTGGGGACAAGAGCTGAGGCACAGCCCAGCCAGGGCAGGGACTCCCACTCCTTAGTCCCCAGCCTGAGCCCACGCCTGCGCCCTCGTCCCGTGGCCGTGAACACCACCCGGGCAACACGGTGCCTTTGGCTATTGCTCTGCAGGACGATGCTCCTCCTCTCCTCGCAGCCAGGGAAAGGCACCCAAATGTCCCCATGTCCAGGTCTGCTGTGACCACAGCACCGCAGTTTCCTCCTGCAAGCCTGGCGGGGAAGTGGCCAGGACGAGACATCCTGTCTGCTACCAAGAGGGCCCCTGGGGAGTGGGGCTAGCCCCCCCGGCAGCTCTGCCTGCACTACACTCGGCTCCTCTCCAGCCCCTGGCCCCACCACACACCCACCCCTCTGGGGACTCACAGCAGCCAGCAGCGAGGGTCTCATCAGCTCCGTCCGCACAGTCCTTGTCTCCGTCGCAGAGCCAGCGCTCTGGCACGCACACGTAGGTGCCTGGGCACTGGAAGGATCCTGTGCTGCAGGTGGTCAGCCCTGGGGAAGGGAGAAGCAGGAAGGAGACCAGTCACCCCCACCGCTGGAGAACCGGCACTCAGGCTACGTGTCCCCACGTCTCAGGGGACCCCAAGATAGCAGTGAGGACCACAGCACAGGAAAGCAAGGGTGGGAGAAGGGATGGGCAGAGGCAGGAAGACACAGAGATGGAGCAGCAACGCCCGCAGGGACGGAGAGAGGTCAGAGCAGGGGCTGGAGCAGACTCACGGCAGCGGCTGTCCTCATCAGAGCCATCCCCACAGTCATCTGCCCCGTCACACACCCACAGCTTGGAGATGCAGCGGTGGTTGTTGCACTCAAACTGCACGGGGTAGCAGAACTTGTCTGGGAGGGGAGGAGAGGAGGGGTCAGAGCTGGGACAATGCGGAGGGAAGGACACGGCAGCAGAGCACAGCCAGGCTGGGCCACTTGGGCTCCAGGGCTGGAGCCCAGGGTGGTGCTGGGGCTACTGCTCGCCCAGACCTGGCAGTGCCCACACGCCATGCTGACAGCACTGCAGCTGTAGGACCGGTGTGGGATTCTCCGCTCTGGAGCTGGGGAGGTTCCCCAGTTCCTGAGCACTGTTTGGGGTTTGTTCAGGGAGGTTGGAACTAAAAACATAACTAAAAACATAACTGGCCATCCTCAAAATGACCGTGGACACTGGTGCATGTGCTGAGCAAACAAACACACAAGGACATTTGCATTGGCCACAGTTAAAAGCCCAAGCTTGTGGAATAAGACCACAGAGGGCAAAGAATCTGGAGTCTGATCCCTGGCAAAGGGATGTCAGAGATAGGAGAGGGTCCTGCCTCCCCTCCAGCACGCTTGCGCTCACCACCCCGTGCTATCACCCCGGAGTCCCTTGCTCTCCCCACCCTGCCGCTCACTGCAGTGAGTCTCGTCTTCTCCGTTCTCGCAGTCATCCTCTTTGTCGCAGGTCCAAGTCATGGGGATGCACCTCCCGCTTGGGCAGGCGAAGTAATTGGCTGGACACTTGGGTTTCCTCCCGCCTGGTTTGTGAAGGAAACGTCAGTAAGGGTGGTGGCGCAGATGTGCCCAACCCAGAACTGCCCAACTGCGAAGGATTCCTCCCCAAAAGCCCTCTGTGATCCCGCATCGATCAGCGCCCTGCAGCACACTCCGTGCAGGAGCTGTGCAGGCAAAGGACGATGCTCCCGATGTGCAAACAAAGCATCCACCGCCCAAACAGACCCGAAGGGGAGCACCCAGCCAGAGGGTCGGTGTGATGCCCCTGCTCTCCTAGGCCCGAGCCCGCTTTCCTCTCCCCGCTCTCACCTGGGCAGTTGCGTTCATCTGAGTAGTCTCCGCAATCATTCGCCCCATCGCACACCCAGCTCGGAGCATAGCACAGAGAGGTATGTTCGCACTTCTGGAACGTGGTACCCTTCACCCCCAGCTTGAAATAGCTGCTGCAGTCGGTGGCGGCTGCAAGGAACCACACCAGGAACCGCGAGTGATGGGTGCTGCTCGTTGGCGGCACAGCCCTTCGGTCCAGCTCCCACTGCGCAGCACAAGCCTTTGCCCTGCTGCTGACAGCCCTCCCCTCCCCAGAGCAGCACCGAGCTGACTCTGCCCCACGTGTGCCCCAAGCTGCTGGGACCACGTTAAGCGCTGCTGACGGGCTGTCGGGTGGTGAGGTGTCAAGCTCGGCGCGGGGGGCTGCAGTGATGGGTTGGGGCTGCTTCCAGCCGGTGGGCTAACCTGGGCTGGCCTCTGCTGACGGGATGGGAGCCAGGGCCCTTCTCCCTCCCTGATTCCCAAGTCTCAAAGACTGAAACAAGGTGCAGGGACCCGGTCCCCTGCCTGCAGGCGCAGAGGGCAGGAGCATCTCCAGAGCTACAGCAGGGCAGAGCTGGGGAGGCAGCAGGGAACACGGGACAGCAGCTGGGGCACTCACTGCAGTTCATTTCATCCGAAGCATCCTCACAATCGACGAACTGGTTACAGCGGCTCGAATTCCCAATGCAGCTCCCATCTCGGCAGCGAAACTCAGTAGCAGCGCAGCTGGTTTCTGCAAGGGGGAAGACCCCACCACGGATAAGGCTGGGCTGGGGGACCAAGCATGTACAGCCCCCCACGCCCCTGCTCGCGTTGTGGACGTGCATTCACGTACATACACCCGCTGTCCAGCACAGCTACGGCCTGCCTGATCCTGCACTCCCAGCTCTGGTCCCCTCCCGGCTGAGACTTGGTGCCTCTCTGGCTCACGCACTCTGCCTGGCAGCCTGAGCTCGTCTCCCGAGCTGCCCTGTTGCTAACAGCCCTGGATGGGCTCAGGGAAGCTCCTGACCTTCCCCGGCGGTTCTGAACCAAACAGAGAGGCTCCTGCAGCTCTGAAGGGATGCTGCCCTTGGGGATGCTCAGGTGCCCTTTTCTCAGGAGCATAGGAGCCATGAGGAGCAGCGACACTGCGCCTCACCATCGCCTTGTGTTCCTCCTGGGTGTCAAACCACTGTTCTTGGGAGGCTCTGGGTGCTGCAGGGCTGTGCTCGGGAGTTCTTCCTCCCAGCTGTAAGGGAGTGAGCTTTACAAAATGGTCTGTCGCACAAGCAGCATGAGCAGGATTTAGACCTTGACTCTCCGTTAAGCCCTGGCTCTGCTCTGATCCTGTCAAGCTGAAGA
>NW_009194143.1:3630-5937 GCF_000690835.1 Fulmarus glacialis
TTGATTCCTGGCAGGGGCGGGCTGGGAGCCAGCCAGCCTGCTTACTGTTACACGGCACTTCGTCCGAGTTGTCCCCGCAGTCATCCACGCCATTGCACCAGTAGCGGCTGGCGATGCAGCGCCCGTTCATGCAGTGCAGGTAACCCTTCTTGCACTTGCGGCTGTCTGCAAGGGAGGAGGAGGAGGTGAGCACGAGGGGAGGGCCGGCACCCCCGGGTGTCTCAGCTCCTCAGGGACCCTTCAGCAGGGGAAGAAACTACACAGGCAGGATTAGGAAACAGGCTCCCTTGTGCTGTGCTGGCAACGTCGCAGGGTTAAGCTTGGCCTTTGCCCAGCAGAGACCCCTCCTGGCTGAGGAGCGAGGGTTGCTGCAGCCCCCACTGGGTTGGCTCAAGGTGTCCCATTCTCCAGCCTGCCCCGCAAAACTGGAAAAGGTCTGGAGCCCTTAAAGCCTCGCCTGGCTGGGCCCATCTCTGGGAGGGCAAGAGGGACTGCGAGCACTTGAGGGACACAAGAAGACGCCCAGGAGTCCTGGCTCCCTTTGCCGAGCAGAGCTGACAGCTCGAGCAAGGTGCCTGCGCGTGCCAGGGGGTGCGCGTATGTATTTGAGCAAAGCAGCAAGAGGAGGAACCTTACTGCAGTAGGACTGCTTCTCATCGGACTTGTCCTTGCAGTGGACCACGCCGTCGCAGGTCCGGCTGAAGTCAATGCAGTCGCCGTTCCCACACTCAAACTCGTCATGCACGTTGCAGGTGGAATTCAGGGCTGGGGAGGGCACGGGGAACGTCAGCTCTGCCAGGCTGCGACCGGCCTCTCCTCCTCCCCTTCCCATCCCCATCAGCTCCCGCTTCCACCTCCCCTCCACCTTTGCAGGTGAAATCCTCCTGCAGGACGCGCTCGCCGCGGCAGGAGCAGTTGACGTGTCCTTTGGGCGTGAGCAGGCAGAGATCCTGACAGCCACCGTTGTTCACTCTGCACGGGGACAGCTCACCTAAGAGAGACGGAGAGCAGTCACACCAGGGACAGTCTCAGCAGTCGCTTCCCCTTGTCCTCTCTGCTGCGGAGAGGAAAAGTAGGGGTACCTCCCCAAGCTCTTCAGATGGGGCTATGGGGAATGCATGGGGTTGGGGGCATCCAGCCTCCCCAGATCTTGCAAGGAGGATGCCCTGGGAAGAGCACAAATGGGGCAAATTCTCTTTCTCTTCAGCCTGCACAGGGTCTGGAGACGGACAGGCCTTGGCGCGAGGGTCCCGAAGGGGCGATGACAGGCCAGGAAGGACGGCGGGATGGGTTCCCCCTTCCCCTGGCCTGCAGACGGGGAAGAGCAGCGCTGCCTGGCAGGGGGCTGAGCCACCTGAGAGAGGGGGCAGAGGTCTGGCAGAGGCGGGGGAGCAGAGGCCCACGGTGGCGAGGCTGCGGGTAACTGGTGGGGCGTGGGGCATCCTTACAGCTGTCGGTGTCGTTGGCCACGGCAATGATGCCCATGGGCTGCTGGGGGATGTCCACACGCAGAAGCTTCATGTCGGTGCCCACATACTTGTTGGCTCGTTGCACAGCTCTGCGCACCCAGTCCGTCCAGAAGATGTAATCGCCGTAGACAGCCAGGCCAAAGGGGTGCACAGGCTCCGATTTCAGGATCACCTGCCGGACATTGGCAAACCGTGAGCACGAGGGAACCTGGCTGTGGGACGCAGCCCCCAGCACCACCCCAAACACAGCCCATCCCAGTGTGTCTGCCCCAGGGGAAGGCCCAACTGCCCCCGTGCCCCAGGAACAGCTCTGCTTTCCTCTGACAATGCGCCAGTCCCAGTTTTGACACTTGCTGCTCTCCTCCCCCATCTCTGCCTCCGGGGCCGGGTCTGGACTCACGTGGCGGTGGGAGCCATCGTATTCACAGCGTTCAATTTTGTCCAGTGTGGCATCAGAGAAGTAGATCTTCTCGGCCTTGTGGTCAATGGCCAGCCCATTGGGGGTCCGTATGTCCTGGTCAATGATGATGAGGACGTTGGCACCAGAGAGGGTGGCACGCATGATGCTGGGGTGCTGCTCATTCCAGTTGGTCCAGAACGAAGGGAAGAGACACGCAACGCCTTTGCCACCACAGCTCTCCGCCACGTATGTGTTGGCTCAGCCCACCCCTCTGTTGCTGTGGGCCTTCCAGGGACTTTGGGATGGATGGGACTTTGTCCCCACATAAAAAGGAGTGGGAGGGGGATGACTGAGGCCACTGCAGCCGGCTGGTACCAGCCAGCCAGAGGAGGGGATGGGCAGGGTTTCTGTCTTTGCTTTGGGGCGCTGAAGGACGTG
>NW_009194143.1:6011-11299 GCF_000690835.1 Fulmarus glacialis
GGCCGCCGCGGCCCTGGCCCTGGGCCCACGTGGACCCCCGGGCAAGCTGGCGGGACCACCGCCGGCCACTCACTTCTGGCACTCGTCCAGCACAAAGGCCCGGGGGTGATCGTCCCCTGACATGGTGATCACCGTCTCCCTCTCGAAAGCCCCCAGGCGGCTCTGGTCCACGGTGTGGCGGGTGATGGTGGAGGTGGTGTAGCTCGTCCAGTACAGCGTGTCCCAGCCGCGGTGGTACGCCAGCCCCTCCACCGAGCCCACATCTGCAGGAGGGGAGGACAGGCAAGGGTCGCATCCAGCCCATGTTCCTGCAAGGCTGCCCGGCTCACTCTGCACAGCCAGTGCTGACCGCGACACTTGGACGCGGCTTCTTTGGCAGCCTGAAGTTATTGCTTTTAATTACACCCCAAAAAAACCCCTCAGAGGCTCTGGCTGCTTGTGAACACGGCGCCAATGCGGCAGCACCTGAGGGGACTCAGCAGGGCTGGGCTGGTGTCTGTGCTAACAGGTGAGCTGAGACCCCAGGAGACTTCTGGGGCCTCCTGGGCAGACCTCTGCTACCAACCAGGTAACAACGCTTCCTTGCAGGAAGGCTGAGTGATGTTCACCTACGATGAAACGAGCTTGGCTTTCAAGCTCATGCTCTGATCATCTCCCCTGCGCTGGCCAAGCCTTGCTTCGGGTCCCCCTGTCCCCGCAGCAGCGGCACTGGGAAGGGAAGGGTCTCCCTCTGCCAGGGAAGAGCTGAGGCCCAGAGGCACAAAGTGACAAGATGAAGACTCGTGGCCAACCAGGGAGACCTTCCCTCCAGCTCCCAGGCTAGGAACTTGAACTGTACACCCATCCTTCCTCCCTTGTTAATGACCAGCAAAAGGTTTAATGAACCGGCTATGAGAGATGGGCCCTGCTCTCCTGATCTCAGTGATAACAGCTATCCCAAGTGCCAAATGTAAATACATTCATTAGGGAGCACATCTATAACCCTTGCTGGAGGTGCTCCCTAGTGACGCAGAGCAACGGACGTGGTCTTTTCAACTGCTGTAGGAGCCAATGAAACCAACCAAGTGCAAACTGAGGGCTGAAGGTTAAGACAGGGCCAGGCGTGGCAAGGTTTGCTCAGGTTCAACGGGTCTGTCTTGGAAGTCAAATGCGAACACAGAGCAGATCCCAAGTTTGCTGCAGTGACTTGTTTCTAGAGCAACACATACCCACGTGCACGCCTGAGCCTCGTGATACACCCTCCTTGCCAGAACAAGCTCTGCAGACTGCTCCTGACACTTGCGTCCTCTACCACAGGCTGCTGCCTCTTCCAGAGGCTCCAGTAGAAAGCTCACAGCTGAACCCTTAACAGCTACCACTCAAAATGCCTCTCGAAAACACCAGAAAACGTTAATTGAGAAAAGGAAAAAAAGCCCTTGGGCAAGGAAGGAGGGAGTTCAGGAAGAGGTGCCGGAGGAGAACAAAGAGAGGGGTCTGAGGGCAGATGCACGCAGGGGGAGCCCTGTGACACTCACTCTCCACAATGGTCTTGCGCCCTGTGCCATCGTCGTTGATCTGCTGGATGTTGCCAAAATGGATGTCGCTGTAGAATATGCGGTTGCTGCCCTTAGAGCCATAGCGGTAGTCGAAGGCCAGGGCAATGACGTTCTTCATGTGCTCCGCATCCTCAAAGGGCTTGATGGGCGCATTGAGGTTGTTCTCGTCCGACAGGTGGATGCTCTTGAGGATGGTGCGCTCCGAATACAGCAGGTAGCCGTCGTAGTCCCGGCAGCTCACCCCATCCTCCGACAGCATGCCATGGGCGCAGGCGCACGTCCTCTGCCCGCTGCCCCGGAACAGGCAGAGCTGCTGGCAGCCCCCGTTGCTCTGGGCACAGATGTTGGTGCCTGTGGAGGAAAGGGGGGATTGTTCGAGGGACCAGGCAGGCTCTGTGTAGGAGGATGCTCCCGCTCGGCCGCTTTTCACTTCTTCCCATTCCCAGAGGAAGCGGGTGAAGAAATGGGCTCAGCCCACAGCGTGACACAGTTCTTTGACGAGGACACAGTGGCCTGTTTGTTTCCATGCCCCTCCCCGCATCTGCCCGCTGTGGGAGCCCAGCCCGGCAGCCATCGGCACTCGGCAGCACTGCCCAAGGGGCTGACCGTTCCTGGACGCACCCTTCTGCCTGGCCCGGTTGAAGACTTTGATGTCCTTGAGCTGCACGCCGATCCCTGTCCGCAGGGACACTGACTCAGTAGCGTTGTCCTTGTTGCCTCTTTTGATGGAGCCATTCGCGTGAGTCCTAAGAAAGGACAGAGTGACTGAGCAACCGATGCGGGGCCCACCTCAGCAGCACCCAGCTCCACCACCTTCTCCATAGCACCTGCCAGCTCCCCCCACCCTCTCGCACAGCCAGTGCCCGGGGCACCCCTGGCATCGCTGGACCCCTCAGGCACCGTACCTATCGCTCCAGTAAATGTACTCCTCGAAGACCGACACCGAGAACATGTCCATGTTGTTGCTGGACAGGACGACCTCTCGGTTTTCGCCTGTCTCCAGGTCAATTCGTTCAATCTTGTCTGTCCGGGCATCGCACCAGTAAAGCTTCCCATCCTGAGGTGATGAGAGAGCAACCCAGTCAGCCATGGAGCAGCGCACCGGGGTGGCACTAAGGCACCCTGCGCACCTCCCACCACGTCCGGCAGAAGGTCCCAGGGTTCAGAAGTCGACCACCCTGGGCAACCCTCCCGGCACTGGAGAGGAGACTCCAGGGCCCTGGGGAGGGCAGCCATGGCCCCAGAGGCCCCACCAGCAGGGGCACGGCGGCAGGGATCCCTGGGACCAGCACGCTCCCGGCCAGGCCCCAGGGCGGCACTGTCCTCCCAGCCGTGGCTGTACCTCGTAGTCGACGGAGATCCCGTTGGGCCAACTGATGCTGACGTTCACCAGCACCATCCGCTCAGTCCCGTCCAGGCGCGACCGTTCGATGCGGGGGTACTGCCCCCACTCCGTCCAGAACAGATACCTGCAGGGGACAGCAGGGATGTGACCATGGGCCTGGCCAGAAGCAGCATCCTTGGGCCTTTCAGCCATCGAAGCAGAGGACAAACACCTCTCCCCCTCATCCCTCCACACCGGCGCCTCAGTCCAGACCCTGGTGATCTGCCAGCCTCCTGCTTGCCTACCACGCTGCAGCTGGGGAAAGGAGCGCTGCATTGCAGCTGGATGCAGCCCAGAAACCAGCCTGGGTGCCAGGCACGTAAGTGCTGTTCTGCATTCTTCCCCAGATCCAAACAACTCTCCTATCCCTGTGACTCTCTCCAAAGCTGGAGCCGGTCTGGGGAGGCTCCACTTGGATTTTCTGAGGTGCTGGCACCCACGAAGTCACGGGGCGCTCCCAGGAAGCTCAGCCCATCAGTGAAAGGGCGGTTAAACCCAGCTGGTTTGGACACCAGGGGCCTGTCCCTTGGTGCAGCAGGAGACCTACGAGTCCTTCTCCACTGCGCGTAAACTGCACAGCTCTGCCGGGAGGGTGCCGGGGTCTCTGGCACATGCCCACCCACCAGCTGATGGCCCTCACCAGGCGG
Source organism: Fulmarus glacialis (assembly GCF_000690835.1). Lineage (NCBI taxonomy): Eukaryota > Metazoa > Chordata > Aves > Procellariiformes > Procellariidae > Fulmarus > Fulmarus glacialis. The sequence goes on from NW_009194143.1 coordinate 9,578, forward strand.
CTTTGTGCCGTGTCTCACCCCTTCTCTGGATGGACTGTGATGGCCCGCGGCTTGTCCAGCCCCTGCGAGATGACCACGTAGCGGAAGGACCCGTTCAGCCTGGCCACCTCGATGACGTCGAAGCCCTGGTCTGTCCAGTAGATGTTTCCTGCAGAGAGGGGACGGTGAACGCCCACACGAGCCCTGCTCCCCAACTGCCCACCTGCTCCTCCCTGCTCCGAAGTCCTGTCTCACCGGCGATCCAGTCCACGGCGATGCCCTCCACGCGGCCAATGCCATTGGTGACCACATCCTCCCGCCACGCTTGGCCCGGCTAATGGTGCTCAGACCCATGTCCACCCAGTAAATGGTGTCATTCTCTGAGAGGAGCCAGGCAGGAGAGCAGGTGTCAGTGACCACCTCTGCGTCACCCCAAGGGTGGCACAGACCCGGGCTGAGACCCCAAAACCCTCCCTCACCAGGAGCTGCCGAGGGGAGATGTTCTAGGCCAGAGCACTGCCAAAGGAGGGTCTGGTGATGGTCCCTCTTGCGCTCCCCCTCCCCAACCTCTCCCAGCCCTGTTGTCCTGCTCCCAGCCCCTGCGTCACCTGCGTGGAAGTCGATTCCCACGGCCAGGGAGGTCCCCGATACGGGCACGAGAGCATCCGACTTGTCGTTGGGGTCCAGGGGAATGCCGCGGATCCCCTCGTGGACCGAATACAGGAGGAAGGAGCCAACACCTGCGACACAGATGTGGTGACAGTCAGACGCGTCCCACAAACCACACGCTGTCCCTTCAACAGCCAGCCACAACTCACGGAAAACTGCAACAGCAGCTCCATGGAGGAGCCTGGCAGGGCTGGTGGGAGGGCTCGACCCTGCCATGACAGCAGCATCACGAGTCCCCGGCCCGGGCAGACAGCCCAGGACAGCAGAGGGACAGGCAGGGCAGGGTTGAACCGCGCTGGCTGGACGCCTGCCGGAAGCATCCCCGCACGGGCAGCCCCTCCGCCCACCTCTCGGCTGACTCTGAGGCTGATGCATGTGAGACGTGGGCTGGCAGCGTGAGCAGCAGCTCTGCAGGCAGCTGGAGAGGTGGTGGGCGAGGCAGTCCTGCCGGACACCAAGTGCCTGATCCTGCCCACGGTGCTGCGGTCGGGGGGTGACGTGTTTGCATGGGCAGCCCGTGCATGGTATGCTTCAAAAGCTTTGCAGCACTGCAGTTTCTCAAGGAAGGAGGGATGCCCCTGCTTCGCTCGGGTCCTCGCCCGAGAGGGGACTAACCAGGATGAACATAAAGAGAAAACTCTTTTTGACATTGACACTGTCCCTCTAAATTGGAGAGACATGGATTTGACGGATGGACCGCTCAGTGGATAAGGAATTGGCTGGATGGTCACACTCAAAGCGGTCAATAGCTCGATGTCCAAGTGGAGACCAGTGACGAGTAGCGTTCCTCAGGGGTCGTCATCGGGACCGGCGCCGTTTAACATCTTTGTCGGCAACACAGACAGTGGGATTGAGTGCACCCTCAGCAAGTTTGCCAACGACACCAAGCTGTGTGGTGCAGTCGACACGCTGGAGGGAAGGGATGCCATCCAGAGGGACCTTGACAGGCTTGAGAGGTGGGCCCGTGCGAACCTCATGAAGTTCAACAAGGCCAATTGCAAGGTCCTGTGCATGGGTTGGGGCAATCCCAAGCACAAATACAGGCTGGGCAGAGAATGGCATGAGAGCAGCCCC
>NW_009194143.1:11330-11566 GCF_000690835.1 Fulmarus glacialis
TGGGGCGGCCAACTGCCACCCGCAGCCCAGAAAGCCAACCATATCCTGGGCTGCATCAGAAGAATTGTGGCCAGCAGGTCGAGGGAGGTGATTCTCCCCCTCTACTCCGCTCTGGTGAGACCCCTGGAGTCCCCAGTACAAGAAAGACATGGACCTGTTGGAGCGGGTCCAGAGGAGGGCCACAAAAATGATCCAAGGCCTGGAACACCTCTGCTATGCAGAAAGGCTGAGAGAGT
>NW_009194144.1:0-294 GCF_000690835.1 Fulmarus glacialis
CATCACCTGCCAGCTCTAGACGGGCTCCCACCAAACCCCATCTCTCTGCCTCAGGGGCTGCGGGAGCAGTCAGCGTACCCCCCATGGGAGCCCGCAGCCGTGGCACCCATGCCCAGCAGGGACCAGTGCTGGGGCACAGCCAGATGTGGAGGTGGACACATCTCACGGCATCCCAGCCACTGCTCTGAGCTCTGCACCACCGAACAGGGGATAGAACCATAGAACCATAGAATCATTAAGGTTGGAAAAGACCTCTAAGATCATCAAGTCCAACCGTTAACCCAACACCACCAT
>NW_009194144.1:519-1311 GCF_000690835.1 Fulmarus glacialis
CCCGGCCCTGGCCCCCGGGCCCCTGCCGCAGGGTCTGCCCGCAGGCTGCTGACACAACGACCGGCACTGAGCAAACGCCCCACTTTTCCTGACAGCCTTTGTCCTGCCAGGGTCATCCAAGACCAGACGTTTGCTGCAGAAGGGCTTTCAGGTTAGTCTGGACCTCTGGGGCCACCCCAACACCCGTCCACAGCATCGCCCAGGACTAAGGTGCAGAAGAGCCGCTGGCACATGGGGCGTACTTCGCCCTTGCTCGGCGCGTGCCCAGCCTGCAAACCCCCTCGCACGCCCCTGCAGCCGGTGCCCGGGGTGTGTTACAGGGGGGACAAATCGAACCGGAGGGAAAGGCAGCATCAGAGAAGATGAAATTCGGAAAAACTGGCGTTACAAATTTGATTCTCTGCGAGGAAAGGTTTGCAGATGGAGACCGTGGAGTTTTCATCCTGCTGGGTATCAACTTGTAAGGGTGAAGTTGCGTTAGTGTAGCTTTTACAGCCATTTGTAAGTCACTCCAGGGACTGTATTATATTGAACTATCTTTTGTTTTAATTTAAAAGATTTTTTCAGAAGGAGGTCATAGATAGAAAGGTGAAACACATGTTTCCAAAGGCAATTACTGTCCAGACCCCTACTCCTATTTCTTGAAATTGCTGCAATTATCATACCAAGAAGTGTTTCATATGTCAGGGACAAACCGCCGGGGCTGAGCCAGGCAGCGTTTATTAGCAGCTGACAACGTCTGGCACCAGGAAGAAAAAATTACCTGTGTATTACAATAAACTTCATTAGTTC
>NW_009194145.1:0-25137 GCF_000690835.1 Fulmarus glacialis
GAGTGCAGGCCCTTGAGCCCCGCGGCGCTGCCGGGGCTGCCTCTCCGGCGGGCGCGGGGAAGGTGAAGCTCTCCTTGCACGGCGCCTGGTGAGGAAGGGCAGGGCTGGGGCTTGCGAGGGATGACGACACTGGCTGTGGGGAGGCTCTGTTCCTGTAGGAGGGAAGAGCTCGCTACTCGGGGAAGTTTAGTGACCCACTCGGTGGTGGTGTCGGCTTTCGTTTTGGGAGGAGAGGAGAAGAGCGCGACGAGGGAGACCTAACATTGAGCGATGGGGTTTTTCCTCCCGGATTTGAAATCCCGGCGTCCTGGGTGATGGCAGGTAGCGATGCAGATTTGGTGGGAGGAGGTGTTTCTATGAGGGAGAGTGAGGTTTTAAACGGCTCACAGCCTCCTGAGTACCGGTCATGACCCACCTAAGTCAGGCTTCTTGGTCTTGCCATTGCCGCCTTCTCTCTTGACTTTCCCTTTTTTGGCTTGTGGAAAAAATCTCCTCATCTCCCAGAGTGAAACGTCTGTGTGAGAAACAGAAGTCTCTTTATGTGCATCGAGGCTACCTGGTTAGAGAAAGACTGGGTATCTAAGGTGTCTGCCTGGCTTGCTGTATCCATCTTTCCCAGCTGCTTGGTTGTCTCTGGTTGGAGTGACTCAGAAGCCGATAGACTTAAGTCTTCTGAGACTTCATCCTTTTGCCCTAGCAGGAAAGGAAGCCAAAAAGGTGTGAGTGACATATACTGTCCTTTGCAAACCGAACGTTTGAAAACTGAATGCTTGAAAACTAAATGTAATCTTGCAGTTTTAAATGTTCAGTTTTCTTGGTAGCCGTTCTTGATTAAAACTGCAGATTAGTTAGGATAATTACATTAGTTAGGATAATTTAAAACAAGTACACCACTGCTCGCATTTCTGTAGCTATTTCAGTAAGCTTGATCATTTGTACATGACCCAGACTGCAGTAAAAAATGAGCCTTACGATGTGCTAGACACTTTTGTTTTCTTCTGTTGCACTCCACAACCTCACAATAGACTGCTTGAAAGGTTGCTATAAGGCTGTTTTCTCTTGCCACAGGGGGGATTTTTTCCCTTCTGCTAATTTGGATTTAATTCCAGAGTTTGTTCAGCCCTTCTCTAAAGACAGAACACTTTCACTACTTTGAAAAGGTAAAAACATTAACGGTGCATTATTATAATAGTCATAGATGAGATTAATATAAAAAAATTGCTTCATTGCTTTCTTGGGGGGGGGGGAAGGAGGAGGAGGGAAGACTTGTATTTCTGCTTAAAGGTGAGAGGTAACTAAAACAGTTTGCCAGCTGTGTTTCAGATGGGCAAAACTTCTTAATTGTGTTTTTAACTATTAAGGTTATTAGCACCAAGGGCTAATGTGCTTGCTGTTTCATACCTGTACCTGCCTGAAATTATATTTTGTCAAACTTGCATTTTGCCTTCAAAGATAGTAGAGTTATATTCTGCCAATTATGACTGAATCAGCTTAAACAGTAGTGTGTATTAGCACACGGGGCATGTCTAATTAGCACAATGCAGCATCATTTTAGAGATCTCTGATCATACTATACTACAGCTTAGGTATGGTAAGCAGGAGAGGAGTGCAGGTGCTACCTTGTCCTCTGTAATGTTAACCTTGGCATGGCTGTTCAATGTTCAAGTGCTCCGAACTCCCCTTGGTGCATAGTTTACAGTTCTAGAGTCAGTTTCTTTGGCTTAGGGTCTATGTTTTGTGCAGTGCCATACTAGAATAAACACTAAAAACTGCCCTGGGGGTTAAACTGCATACCACACATCAAGCAACAAGATCAGCATTAAAAGGAAGATACATAGCACAATTGTAGTAAGCGATGAAATAGTTTGTTAATGGTTGATAGGCAAAACTGTTTTGGATTTTTTTTTTTTTAACTGAATGTTTTTTCTCTCATTTTGAAGAGCATGTGCTGCAAGTGGATGCAGTAGTTAATATCGACCTGACAAATTAGATGGCATTTAGGATTGCTGGGCTTGATGTTAGCTGTATGCGTCTTGGTGGATGGTCTGTTAGCTGTATGCGTCTTGGTGGATAGTCTTAAGTGTTCTTTAACTTTTTTTTTAACTGTCATAGGTTTATGAGAGAGTTTCTGTATTCCACAAGTCATCTCTGTAACAAAAACTTCATTTTACTTTGTAGTATATATTTAATTGTATTTTTCTAATCTTTCTTTTTTTATTCCTTTAGTATTTGAAATACCATTATAGTAACATGGCTTTCTGACTTTGCAAGTGATATTCTGGGCAACATTTTGATCTATGAATGTTTATAAGTAATACTTCCAGAAAATACCTAGATGATCTATTTTTTTAATGGGTGGATGTCTGCTTTCTTTTGTTGTATTGGGGCACCTGAATGTTGGTCTGAAAATCAGTATTGTGAACCTGTTATTTTTACGAGGTGACATGTTTGGATGATTTAGTGTTAGGCATGAGAAGTTTTATTCTCATGGTCTGTTTATATAGCATACGGGTACATTTTCTTTCTCTAGAACTGAGTGAGCTACTCGCTTAAAGATGTCCTTATGTCAATTCTGTGCTTCCCTGATTGTGGTTAAAATGAGCCTAAAGGTTACTATGGCTTGAATTGGTAGCCTGTAAATGCAGGACAAGAGACTTCTGTGCTTGTCACAGGAATGGCAAAGGATAAAATGCTTAGCAGTGCTGCTAGTCAAGAATTGCTTGTATGTGCTTGTATGAATCTGTGGGAGTAACAGAAATTAGCTAAAAGGTAGCTTTCTGCTTCTGAGATGGTGCATGGTTTTCTCAATGTGGGAGTAGCAGGTCCTAGAAAAAGTTGCATCTTCTCATACAATAAGCCAGGAGAATGGTAGATGCAGTTTGAAGTTTTTTTTTTTAATGGATTTGTTGCCTGTAAACTAATACATTGGAGTAGTGTTTTGTTGGTTCTTGGGATCTCTGCTTTTTAAAAGGAATTCTAAGATTTTATGACTTGTTGCCTGAGATCTGGAGTGAAGTATTTAATGCTTGAATTGAAGACTAGTCTGTGAGATGAACAACTTTTTTGTAACATAGGATTCAATCCAAATTCTGTCTTAATCCATAAAACTTCAAGAAGTGGTGGTGTTCCTTTCAACTAAACTTAGTTACTGATTTTTGACTTGACTTAATGTAATGATGAATTGTTCTCAGGACATGAAAAGAAAGAAAACAGGAAATAAGTGATGTAACTGTACCGAGATAAACCGAGCTAAGCATTCCGAGTCTGTGGTTGAATAGAATGGTGTACTTAATACGAATGTTACCTGGCTAGTTGACTCACTGGGGTTGGGAAGAACAACCTGAAGTTGATAATAAAAAGGCTGCTGTATCCCAGGGTTGGTTCCCAGTCTAGACTTATAGTCAAATTTGTCACGAGACTTGAATGTCATTCCTTTATGTGCTCTCCTGCAAGGTACCTTGCTTGGGGGAAGGGAACAGTCAAAATTTCTCTAATGGCGTTGGTCTAGAATCTGCCTTGAGGTGTGCTCCTTGGAGAGTGAGTGATTCTGCTTGAGCCACTGTGGACTGGTGTGCATTGGTAGAGTCCTGTGAATCTTGGTGGACAGGATGTGTCAATATTTGAGAAGGTACCCAGCCCTAATTAGTAAATAGGGATAGAGCTAGCATGGATATTGTAACGCTGCACAGTAATGAGCTCTGAAGCAAAAAGAAAATGTCTCTAAGGCTTTAAGTGATGTGGTTTGGTTCAACTTTTTAGAATATGCAAATATTTTAAAACTGTTCTGGCTTACACAACATGTTGTAAATATTTTGACAGTGTTGGAAACCTGTATTTTGCAGTGTTTGGTTTTGGGCCAATGCATGTTATTAACCCTTTTTGCTTGTGTAGAACTCTGCATAAAGTTAAGAATTAATTCCAAGGCATCTACAGACCAAAAATTTTAAACAAGCTTCTTTGCCTTTTATCATATTCTCTAGACCAGAGAATAACAAACCAGACTACAATATAACAGCAAAAATGGCGAGGATAAGAACAGTCTGTCAAATCATATTATTAAATATTTGTTTGAAACAGTTTTGCTGAAACCAAAAAGGCTGGGTTTTATGTAATCTTTTGACGTAAACTTACAGATGTGACATAGTAGATGCCCTGAGAATGGGTGCAGGTTTTAAATTACACTATGTATGTGTTTTAAATATCTTCTCATGCCTATTGTGATTTATGTATCACAGAATTGTGATGTACTTGCAAACTCTTCGCTTTTGATTAAAAAGTAGTGGGTTGTTTACTAATATTAAAACTGGATGACTGTGGTGTTCCTGTGATCTTCATTGTGAAGTGTCTTTTTGCAAAGTGTGATATTCTTTCTGTCTTGTTATTATTATTGTGTCTTTGTACTTGAGTAGTACAAATAGGACTCACATATCTGATTTCTATGTATGATAATAAGTTATCTCCCCCACATATCAGGCTGATGCATTGCCACCAATACAGCATTGGTGATTGTAACAACAAAAGCTGTGTATTGACTTAGCTCTGAAAGAACTAGCAGTGTTCTCATACCTGGCATCTCAAACTCTGCTTTCTGAGCATAGCCAAGGGTTCTGGGTTCCAAAAACAACTTGCACAGAACTTCTTACTTAGCATTGTAACGGTAGGTGAATATTGAAATAAGAATTTTATTTGTTCTCAGTAGCAGATGCACAGCCATACTTCACTCTTCTTTTAAGCTTATGTGGGTTTGGGTTTTTTTTGTTATTTCTGACTTAATAGGTCAAATAAAGGGTGCGGGGTGAATATGCTTAATGTGTCCTTCTTAAAAGGGGTAATGTGAAGTATAGATTTCAATAAATGATCTGCCATGAGTCATAGGACAAAGGGGACATCTTTTTAGCTTGACTTATGCCTCCGATCCTCTCTTAATGGAGACTTTCTTGGCAAATTGACAGATACTGGATCACTACTGAGTGGAACGACGCTGCTTTCTTGTCAGGAGAAATGATAAATCTGTGATAAATAGGTCTAGGTATGTTAAAGGAACTCTTTGTATTTAATGGAACCATATGTATGCAACGTTAGCTTGTAGGCATGCTTACTTCCACAGTCCTTGAATAACATTTTTAAAAGTATTTTTTTCCAAAGTCTTCAGGTTCTCTCTGTCCCTTAATAGTTACAGCTAAAAGCTTCAAAACTCTTTTTTGTTTTGTTGTTTACCTGAAATAATCTAGCCAATCTAAGTAATCTAATATCTGGTCAACATACAATTGTGCTTAACTTGTAGGAGCCATTGAGCAGCTTTGTTAAGCTCTAGGGTGAATTTAATTGAATGGAATTATTCCCAAGTTCTTGCTGGGTTGAGGTGATGGTTCCATTCCAAGATGTGAGCACTCTGTTTTACGTGTGAGAACTGAAATTGGAGAGCAATTTCCTTTAAACAACTTTTCTTTTATCTTTGTGTATTAGGACAGAACTTCACATAAAGAACACTGTTACTCTTGTGTCATTCAAATACAGTGAGAAATAAATTGAGTGGTTAGCTGTTCCTCTTTTGGGCAATTACATTTCTTAGAAACTTTTACACCCACAGCTGGGAGTATTGCCATCTCATTGATTATTTGTATTGGTCCAGCGTTATGGTAGGCCACTAGTGTTTCCGTTGGTTTTCACCAGGTTTAGTATATTTTACTGCTATTCTGCTTTCTACTAGCAGGGGTTTTTTTTGGCCCAGGGAACTTTTAGGGCTGGGAGTCATTCTTGCTGTGAGTTGAGGTTTTTGTCTTTTTTGAAAGTTGGTTCAATTGAAAGTAGGAACAACCAGCACATATAGATAAAGTATGATCAACCAATAACCTGGGATTCATAGTGCCACTTCCCAAAGCAAACTTTCATGCTGTGTTAAGCGAACAGTCATAAATGGAAAGATAAGTTGTCTACTGTAGTGTATTATTGATGGCCTGTGGTGGGTTGACACTGGCTGGATGCCAGGTGCCCACCAAGCTGCTCTATCACTCCCCTCCTCAACTCTCGACAGAGGAGAGAAAATACAACGAAAGGCTTGTGGGTCAAGATAAGGAGAGGGAGAGATCGCTCACCAATTACTGTCACAGGCAAAACAGACTTGACTTGGGGAAATTAATTTTAACTTATTGCCAGTTAAATCAGAGTAGGATAATGAGAAATAAAACCAAATCTTAAAACACCTTCCCGCCACCCCTCTCTTCTTCCTGGGCTCAACTTCACTCCCGATTTTTCTCTACTTCCTCCCCCTGAGTGGCGCAGGGGGATGGGGAATGGGGGTTGCGGTCAGTTCATCACACTGGTGCTCCTTCCTCCTCACACTCTTCCCCTGCTCCAGCATGGAAACAGTCCTCCACGAACTTCTCCAACGTGAGTCCTTCCTATGGGCTGCAATTCTTCATGAACTGCTCCAGCGTGGGTCCTTCCCACAGGGTACAGTCCTTCAGGAACAGACTGCTCCAGCGTGGGTCCCCCACAGGGTCACAAGTCCTGCCAGCAAACCTGCTCCAGCGTGGGCTTCTCTCTCTCCATGTGTCCACAGGTCCTACCAGGAGCCTGCTCCAGCGTGGGCTTCCCTTGGGGTCACAGCGTCCTTTGGGCATCTACCTGCTCTGGCGTGGGGTCCTCCACGGGAGATCTGCTCCACCGTTAACCTCCATGGGCTGCAGGGGGACAGCCTGCCTCACCATGGTCTTCACCATGGACTGGAGGGGAATCTCGGCTCCGGCACCTGGAGCACCTCCTCCCCCTCCTTCTTCACTGACCTCGGTGTCTGCAGGGCTGTTTGTCTCATATTCTCACTCCTCTCTCTGGCTGCAATTGCACAGGGTTGTTTTTTTTTTTCTCCCTTCTTAAATACATTATCTCAGAGGTGCTACCACCATTGCTGATGGGCTTGGCCTTGGCCAGTGGTGGGTCCATCTTGGAGCCGGCTGGCACTGGCTCTGTTGGACATGGGGGAAGCTTCTAGCAGCTTCTCACAGAAGCCACCCCTGTAGCCCCCCCCCCCGCTACCAAAATCTTGCCATGCAAGCCCAATACGTGGCCTAACAATGAATTTGATGGCAGTTGTATTATACCAGAAGTTATGGCTTTTGGTTTAATACATGCAATGATTTGATGCAGATTTTTTTTTAAGATGATGTAATGAGATGTACCCCACTTGTGTTATCTGCAGGATAGGTAAACTTATTTGCAAATTTAGAATTAACTTCCTATTCTTCTCTTTCTTCCTTATCTTTTCTTGCAATTTTGGATATATCCTCAGGAGCGTGTTTTGGAGGTGGCTTTAATGAATAGGCACTTCTTAATCTGTGGATCATGCATTGACGTTCTGTAGACGTCTAAAGAAGTGATCTTCCGTATAAGCAGATTTTAATTGCTGCTGCTCTTAAAATGTTAAAGTAGTTTGATTATCCAGTTGCTAATAGTACACCGTACAAATGCAAAAGAATGATAAATAGATTTTAATCCAGGAAGAAACCATTTGTAATCATCTGGTCTTATCTGAAAAAGACAAGCCATAGGACTTCTGTGAATAAATCCCTGTTGGAATTTGATATAGCCACAGAGAAAACTTCCCATTTAGAAAGAATGGATGTAGAGTCCACCACAACCCTGTTAGTTGCCCAGTTGGCTAATTAGTCCTGCTGTGTGAAACAGGGTACTTTCTCTGATGTATAGTCAGATAATACATCCTTCTAGCTGCCTACCTCACAGCACTTTGTTTATATCCTACAATTCATTGAGCGCATTCAACTGAGTATTCCTCTCCATTTCAGAATTCTTCAAACTTGATGCTTAAAATATTAGGCCATCTTTATGAGATAGGAAGATTAAACTTTGTCTTGGTACAGCCCAATGTGAATTCCAGATTAGTGTCTTTAGCTTGTGCTCATTTTGGCAAACAATCCAAATAGGTTTATCAGCACTGGATTCTCTGTTATTTACTATTTCCTCAGGCTTTTTCTTAAATCAGCTGTGTAGTAGATCAGTCATGATTCCTGATCTTTTTTGAGGTCACCAATAACAATGGTAAGTAGCTTAGTGGTAGCTCAGTGGACACATCCTGCTTCATAATATTTCTTGACTCTATATTTTGAGAGCTTAAAATAAATGTAATATCAGACTGAGCTTGTATCATTCTATATCTTAAGCCGAATACCTTGTGATAGCAAGTTGAGTGCTGTGTTGAAACGTTATGTCCTCAGCTTAGTCATTATCACTCAGGATGGTGACCGCATAAAAAAGAGGATGCTGTTAAGAAGTTGGTTGTATTGATTTTTCTTTTTACCTATGTAATAATAATTATCAACTTGTTATACTCAAGTGGAATCTTACTTGTTCCATTTTAATTGACTTGTCTTTAGTAAACTAACCATGTCCCTTTTAAACTGCTTATGTGACATCGGTTTTTCTCTAGCCTTCTGGAACTTTCCCATTATTCAGAACTTCGTAAAAATTCATGACTTAGAGACTCCCAAATGATATTTTAAAATTCTTGAACTAAAGCTAATTTGGACATGCTTTTTTGGACTCCTAAGCGAGGGCTAATAATCGTATCACTCAGATATGGTTATTTGTCGGCATTCACAGATCTTCTGCCTCTGTTACTACATTAAAATGTTGATACCTTATGAATGATAGCGTTGTTGCTAAGGTTGTTATAGTAAGGACAATAAAGGAGCTTTAAACATATTTGAGGTCAACTACTACAACTACTTCTGTGTTCTTTCTGCTGTCTTTCATCATTCCTAGCTTTTGTTACATTTGTTACCATGAACTTCCCCTCTCTTCCACTTCACCTGAAGCTGTTTCTGTAGCTACTGTGTTTTTTTTCTTCTAATGTGGCTTTGGGGACAGCTATTAAAAAATCTTGTGTGACTCCCTGGGATTCTTGCGGGCTAAAGTAATATTATTTTATCAGATTGCCAAATCTGAGTCTTCTCAGTTGAAGCTGGAAATGGTCTGAGTCAACTCAGGACTGATATGCAGGTAGTCACTTCTTTTTAGTTGTGTCATCCATTCTCTTTTGAGGTATGGTATACATGGAGTTCCTTCGTGTTGAATGCAACGTGCTCTTTGAGGTGACATTGTCACCTATGATGTATGTTAAAATCCATGCCAATCTTAGAATTGGGGAAGTGAAACATGGAACGTATGTCAGCGGGACCAAAGGGCCCCACGGTAATGCGGCATTCTCCTTCACACAGCAGCTCGCTGCAGAAGGAGCTGACTGCTCTGTGTTTTTTGGTGTGCTTTAGTGGTCTCTGGTAGATATCAGTTAGTGCCCATGTGGTGCGTGAGCTATTGGAAAATGTTCCAGAATTTCTGTGTTAGTGTTCTTTAAAGTTGTTAATAATTCAAACAAGTAATGAATATTATTGCAGAAGTGTCACCACTCCGTTCTTGACCACTTAATCCTCTCTACCTACATTATAACCACTTACAGACTGTTCAGTCATGTGACTTGTACAGTGAGATTTCAGTGATATTAAATGGTCTTGATTTATGTTCCCAAACACAAAAAACTAATCTCTTACTTGTGTGCCTACCACTTACACATACACAATGAAAATATCTTTTTGCCTGACTTTCAGGGTCCCGGACTTTCTGAAGAGTATCTTTTGTGTTGAATGTGTATTTATTTATTCCTTTTGTTAGCATAACATCTTATAACTTGTTAAACTAGCTCAGAAGCTTCTTGCCACTTCTACTCACAGTAATAAGGCAAGTAACTTCAAAACCAGCGGCAGTCTGTGTTGCTACTAAAACAGGAAATCCCTGGTACCCAGCTATTTGTTCTTGCTACATGCTCTGTGTTGGCACTATTTATGTGGCTGTGCTGTGACCAGAGTTGGTTCCCTGATCCAGCAAGAAACTTTTTATTTTTGGCAGAGTAATTTTCAGCTGGATGAAGCTTGGCGCCTGGCTTCCTGAATAGAATTGATGGCATAGGGATGGGTTAGGAGGAGTGACATGGGGACGTGGGAGAAGACCAGATCAATCTTTGTCAGCAGAACAAATTTATACTGTAATAAAATGATCAGGCTAGGTATGGAGATGAGCAGTAAAGTGAATAATTTCTATGAAGTTAAGCTGTGAAGTGAATGTTGTGTAAACAAGTTTTTGTATAAGTGCTTTTATAATCTCATGTATGCCAAAGATGGTCAGGATGTAATAAAATAAGAAAAATGTACTGTATATAAATGCAAGTGTTGCTCATCCTAGCAGCTGAAGCTGTGCTACATGAGCTGCTGAAATACAACTGAATAAGATTTAACACTTACTGCCTACAAACTGTACCCTTAAGCTATCTATAGTTAAGGGAATTGAAGATTCACTTAAACTTATGTTTCTTGATTTTTACCAATTTTAAATGCATGGCTGAATAGGTAATAAGTTTCAAATTATCTTGAATTCATAAATCTAAAGGTAAACTTGCTGGGTTTTTTTCTCAAATTTTTGCTTAAAATATTTTAGCGTGGAAGGACTAGAAGACAGAATCGAAATGCTTTTCAAAGTTGAACAAGTTCCAAGTAGAAAGGAGCTAAAAGTCTTTGCCTTTTGACTTCTAAAATACTCAGTTGTAAGTAACTTAAATGTTTCTAATGTGTAACACATATATTCTTATGTAATGAGATGCTGTATTTATTAAAAAAAAAGTGAATGCTAAATAATTTTTTAAACTCCTAGCAGAAGATTTAAGTTAATCTGTTTAACACTTTATTGTTAAACCAGGTTTTGAAGAACTAGCTTTGAATTCCAACTCAATATTTAATTTCCAAAATGGAATCAATCTTGTGGAAAGAATCAAGTGGTTTTTTTAGAATGTTGGTCTTTTTTTTTTTTTTTTTTTTTTTTTAAAAAATAGGGAAAAATTTAGAGATATGTAAAAACCATGCCAGCTCTCTTATTTCCTAGACTGGAAAAACTGCTTCCCTACCTTATTGTAACCTATGCTGTTTGGGTTTTTTTCCCCCTCCCTCAAAAATAATTTAATGGAATTAGTTGGATCCTCCTGTTACTTTTGTTCTGTGATACTGCTTTCTTAGCTATTTTCAGCAAAGTGCTGTTCTAGCTGATGTTTTTTTTGAAGCAGGTGCACAGATTGGCTAGCAGAGAACATCTTTCCAAGAAAGCAGACTGAGCGGTATTGCAGAATGCTTTGTGCTTTTCTTTGTTTAATTTTTCACTGCACTGGGAAAGGTAAAATTCACTTACTGGATATCATGAATGTCTTGTCTGTTCATTGAGGTAGGACCAAATCCGTTATTTATATTCCTAAACACAAATTTGAGGAGTTTAAAAGACAATCCGTATAGTTTTAAAGGATCTGTAGGTGAACCTTAAAATTGGTTTGAATTTGGCTAAGAAATCCTTTGTCCAAAGTAACATATAAACAGTTGCTTCTGCTTTGGCTTGTCGTATCCCCATATCAGAGAACAATATGTGGGTCTAGTCTGTATCTAATTACTGTATTTTTAGCACGTGGTTTAGATCAGGCTATTACATAGTTTCTGGTAGAATGTAAATCCTGTGAGTTGTATGGTTATCATGAGTAAAATCTGTGCTGTGCAATTTCAATCATTGTCAAGTCAGTAGCAGTTCAGTAATTGATACATGCAAGTAGATAAAACCAATACGCATTAATTCTGGATTTATTTTAGGGTTATGCAAGACAACCTATAGCTTCTTTGCTTTAGACTTTGATCAGTCTAATAAAATATGAAGTAATCTAACTTTCTCTAAGGATCAAATTAGCTGGGTTTTTTTTACTAGTCCTGTAGAGAAACTGAAACTGCAATTGGAGATCTTTGATATTTCTGCCCCTTTTGCCCTCCTCCCTTTTCTTGCAAAACAGGCTAGATAGGAAGCATCTTTGCTTGCACATGTTATTAAGTATTGCAAAAACACTTTCCTTTGTGTAATTAAGGACAAACTGTGCTAAATTTAGCATGTAATGCCTACCAATTTATTGCTGAACAAAATTACTAGTTTTACAGTAATAATTTTAGCAGTTTTTATGCCGTTTCCAAGAGATCTTACTGCGTAGCAAGGAAATATGGAAAGAGTTGAACAGGTTTTGATGTTTTCAAGTACATGTAAGCGTATTTTCATTGTGCACATTTTATGTATTTTTTACATTTGCAAAAAATGTGTTTTTCACATTTCATACATATGGATAAAATACTACATTTTTTGAATGAATAATGCTGTACTAGTATCATATCTTTTGAGACTCTTTGAGTTGTAAGTGATGTTAGTAGTTCAACTGTGAAGTTTATAAAGTTTCTATGAGATTATTAATATTCAGGGATGTGTAAAGTATCTAATTTGGCTAGAATACTCACTAAAATGCAATTTATTAAGTCGGAAAAAATACCGTGAAAAGCTGTTGTACAAATTGGCCCTTTAAAGCTGAAGATTTTGTAAACATGCTTCTCTCAAAATGTGTTTTGAATTGTCAAGGAAAAATGTATCACATGAATCTTTGAATTAAATTTGAACTACTTTCTCTAGCTATGCAGCTATGCTGGTCCATGAGAATTATTGGATAGCATATTGCACCTAGACATCAGTCAGCGTGCATGTTTAAATTTGGAGTACTGTGAAGAATCTCAGTCTGGCTATAGTATCTGCCCTAAAAGAGGAAGGAATGCAAGTCATGTCTTCTGTGTATTTCACCATCACCCAATTTCAAGTGCTGAACTGCTTTATGTAGCTATGAATACTAAAAGGGATGCTGGAAATCTAACTACATAAGCTTTAAAAGACATTTTTAAATCTTGCTTCCCAGTTGGCTAACTTTCTTTATGAATGTTTTTTTCTGTTTTAAGAAAAAAGAAATTCTTCATCTTGGGTGAAAGACAAGTACAAGTAGGGATTTGGTATACGTATGTCAAATGCGTAAAATGAAAATGGAACAACTTTAAAGTTTTGTCTAAAGCTAGCCTACTGAAACTTAAATATTGAAGCAAGCGAGAACTTAACCTACTTGAAAATCCACTTAACAATTTGTTATTGGATTTCTTCTGATTTTGTTTAGAATTTAAAACTTTATATAGAATTACTGATTATCTGTATTAAGGTCAATGAATTCAGATGGTAGCTTACATCCAGATCCTGAAACTGTTGAACAAATTCTTGGAATATTACTATTGAAATACTCTAACTAGAGCAATGTAAAAGGTGAGTTTAGAGATTTTCAGAATTTGGATAAGCTTTCAGTGCCTTCATCTTATAGGCAAATGTGCTGGATTTATACTTGTATATCTTGAACCTTGAGCCAGAAGTTTTTTGCGTAGCTAGAAGAACCCTTTCTATAGCATTGTATTCTGATTATTTTGTGTCAGTGGTATTAGTATGACTTTTTTTCCTCATTTCTACCTATCTTAGTCATATTATTTGGTGCTAGCTCCTATTG
Source organism: Fulmarus glacialis (assembly GCF_000690835.1). NCBI lineage: Eukaryota > Metazoa > Chordata > Aves > Procellariiformes > Procellariidae > Fulmarus > Fulmarus glacialis. Next base: position 13,448 of record NW_009194145.1, read on the forward strand.
ACTTTTACCTTCCCCAGACACTAGAAGATGGACAGTGGTGTTGCGTTTTGATTTATGTCTGTCAATTGGAACCATGTGAAGTTAGTAAAACTGACTTCAATGTTAATTTTGCTAGGACTTAGTCAAAGCTGTGAGTCAGCACTAAATCCGTTCAAATGGCCTTCTTTGCTGCACTATTTTTGGGTTGAAAAGGCTATCTTTAGAAACTTCTTTATTTGATGAATACTGCAGGGATATAGTTTATATATTCTCATACAAGCAACCAGGGAGAACTCAGAAAAACCCTTAGGACTCTTCTGGTATCACATAACACTTCTAACGTTGCAATTCAAAATTGTTCCAGTTAGTACCAGGCATTGTTATTCAGAGCCTCAGAATGAATACCAACAGAAGATTGTGTGTCAACTACTGAAGCTTCTTTTACAAAAAGCTCTCAAAGCTGAATTACAGGTGGATACTATATTCTAACAAAATGTTGGCTAGGCTTAGACTGGTTTGGTGTCATTAGAATTCTTCCATTCATGTAAAAATAAGAATAAACACATAAACATTTCTTAAAGAATATTTGCCTTCCTTTGAAGGGGGTTTTAGGTGCCAGTGGTAGAAATACAAGTCTGAAATATTTTGGGTTTAAAGCTTTTATCTTTTTTTGGGAATGTAGTTGAGCATTGATGATTACTGACTCTTCACATTCTTGTGATTTGTGTTGAGAATTGTAATATTGGATTGCCTGTGCTCTCAGAGCAGCATTAAGCACAAGATCAGATAATTGAATATTTAATAATTGTGTGAGGGAAATATGAGATAACAATGCAATACTGGGGGGGGTAATAAAGAGAACAAACCTCATGCCATATGGATGTTACAATAAAAGTTTATTCATATGTTAAGAAACAGATAGTTATACCAGGACATAACAAGCCCAGGACAAAGACTATTTTGTTGAGTACATGTGTACCAAATGAGTGTTCTTTCAAGCTATTAGTTACTTGTGTATTTGCAATTTTTGTTATGCAAAATGGACTATAATGGAAAACTTACATCATTACATGAGTTAGGTATAGCTTAAATTTTCTGTGTTGTACCAGAAAAAGTTATGTAACCATGAAATTTTTCTTCAGGTATTAGAATTCATCGTTAAAGGATTAGTTAATGGCTTTGGCTGCAAGATTCAACTGTGTAGCCTTCTACTTTAGCATAAGAAAAAAAGAAAAATGGACTACAGTTGTGTGTGTGTTTACAGGAGGGAAACAAGCAAATGAAATGTACCTGGCTGTGAGAATGGTGCTCTTGTGATTGTGATCTAATTCTTGTCTTTTGGAAGTTGAATGATTGAAGATGTCTTGTGAATTGATAGATACTGATTGTAGAGTCCCCATCACTGGAGGTTTTCAAGATGCAACTGGACAGGGTGATAGATAATCTAATCTAGGCTCCCTTTCCCATGAAAGGTTGGACTGGATGATCTTCTGAGGTCCCTCCCAACCTGGACTGCTCTGTGATTCTGTGATCATTATAAATTTACAAATACTCAGCTGAATTATTTCTTAGGGATCTGATTACTGTAGCAGAGTGTGGCTATTGAACACTCTTTGAAGACCTACTTGATATATTGAGTAGTCCAGCCTCATCAACTCCAAGGACTTGATCTTGTTTTCAGGATCCCTGTGACCCTCACTATAATCCTTATCTTTTGCCAATCTAATCAATTATTGCATTGACTTCCCATAAAATCTAACATTAAAAATGTGAATAGATCTTACCTTAATTTTCTGGGAAGCTGAAAGGAAAAGGATTTCTTTCCTGTTGAAAACAAAGTCTGGTAGACTGTGTGGTAGACTGTCACAGTTAACTAGTTCATTGCTTTTCTCAGTCAAATGGAGCGAAGTGTTTCCAATACTAGAGTGTAACCAGTCCATGCAGGGATCAATAAACATTAGCCTTCTTTGTTTTCAAATTGGCATTTTGGATTGGAATTATGGCTACAGGCTTTTTAAGATAGTGTGGGAAATGTAAACTAGGTAATAAAATTGTTTCTCTTAAACTGAATATTCAAATTCTTTGTAGCAGTTATGAGGGGAAAAGGTAGGCAGTTTGTTTGAAGGTGTTAGAGTTGGACATAATTTCATTTTCAGTTTCATAAATTGCAAAGTACAGAATAAATGCACATTGTCTAAGGAATCAACTTAAGGTTATTAAGCTCTTGGATACTTTATATATAGCACATTCTTTATGAATGCTGTTTTTTTAGATGTGGTAAAATACAATTATGTTTTAAGTATAATACCTATTTCTTCTTTTTTTGGGTGGCTCTGATCAAATATACAGATATTTTGCCTCAGTGAAGCAGCTATTATTTTATCTCAGATACGGACAGTTGTACAAGTTCTTTCGGTATAAACTGAATTTCAGGTTAAACAGAAATGTTAGTATTCCTGCTTCTGCTGTGAGGATAGCCTCCTTGTTACAAAAGGGAAGAAAGAAACTTTGCTGTAGGAGCATGTGTGTGTGTGTAGCCTTCAGATAGTTGTACCAGAGGTTAATAATACTCAATGGCAAGAAAAACCTTACAGCTAGACTCACCATCCCTTTCATGCTTGTAGTGTTCTTTTTTTTTGAATTATACATATGTCTGAAACTTTTTGCACGTTGTGAAATAACCTTAGTAAATCAAAATATACATCCCCTGTCCTGGTTTCGGCTGGGACAGAGTTAACTTTCTTCCTAGAGCTGATACAGTGTTTTGGATTTAGGTTGAGAATAATGTTGATAACACACAGATGTTTTAGTGTAAGCACTGCTCAGCAACAACTAAGTCAAGGACTTTTCAGCTTCCCATACTGCCCTGCCAGCAAGGACGCTGGAGGCGCACGAGAAGCTGAGAGGGGACACAACTAGGACAGCTGACCCAAACTGGCCAAAGGGATATTCCATACCATATGACATCATGCTGAACAAAAAACTGGGGGGAATTGGCCTTAGGGGGTGTGCAGCCGCTGCTTGGGAACTGGCTGGGCATTGGTGGTGAGCAATTGCGTTGTGCATCACTTGTTTTGTATATTCTTTTACCATTATTATTATTTTCCTTCCTTTTCTGTCCTGTTAAACTGTCTTTATCTCAATCCACGAGTTTTACCTTTTTTCCAGTTCTCTCTCCCATCCTGCTGGAGGGGAGTGAACGGCTGTGTGGTGTTTAGCTGCCTCCCGGGTTAAACCACGACATCCCCCAAAGTATAGGTTTAAAACATATTTGAAATTACTTTGTTCCTTTGAGTGCTTTGTACCCTTAAGCTTTAGGAGTAAGGACAGTTGATCGCTCTTTAAAACAACAGTGGTCTGAGACCTGGCTTGATTGAAGGTTACTTGTAATGATGACTCCAGCTATTGAGCTGCCTCTATTAAAAACAAACAGATGTTACCAAGATCCGTAGTTACTGGAGGGATTCTCTTAGCGGGTTAGAGAAACTTCTAGCCTTCCCGAGAAAGCTTACAATGACTGTGGAGTTACCATGTGTACTGTTTATTACTAGAGCTGATGTTAGCTTTGTGGGTCTAGTTGGGCTTTTGTCAATCTAAAGGATTCGGTATGCTTTGCTATTTGGGCAGATCACAGTTTGCCTCTGATGTATGCTAGGAACTAAAGGAAGAAGCCTGCCCCTCCAGTAAAGCCATTGTGTTTTGAAAATCGAAAAATGGTGTGCAGAAACAAGAAATGAAGATGTTTTAGCAGATTTTCTAGATGCAGGCTTGCTTTTTCTAATGCTATTTATATCAGATGGTTACATTAAGGCTTTAAGCCTTCAGAGCCAGAAGTGAAAAATGCCTGTACTTAAGTTTCACAGGTGTTCTTAGCTGAAATGTTCTTGACTTGACCTGTGACATTAAAGAGTATGATTATGTAGACGATCATTATATGTTACTTGTAAATATTATAAATAATATATTTTGTATATAAATTTTTATCACACTTTCTTCGTTGTCTTTATTTGTCTAAGCTTTTTTCTACAATATTTCAAAATCTTGTATACCTCTCTTATTCTTCCCACTACCATATGGTAAAGATAGTAAAATGTGAAGTTTATTATTAATTGAGCAAGCACATGGCTTGGTTTTCTTATTCTTGGGGAATATTTGGTCAAATAGAAATCTTATTTTCAGTGACACCTTTAAGGCATTTCTGCATAATTGAAGCTTTCAACTTGCAGCTGTTTCAGCTGTTGAACCATTCAATCTTTTTCTTTTTTTGATTCCTTTGCTGCTCAACCTCTTAACTGACGAGCCATATGGAGATATGGCTTTGTAACTGTAGTTGTATGTAGACAGGTGACTCATTTCAGTAACCACGAGCTATTCTAGAATATTGGCTGAGATACTAGTGTGACCAGTGATACAGAGCCCTGCCTTTATAGTGTCATGGTGCAGTTCTGGCTATATGTCATTCTCCTCCTGCCCCGTCTCCCTGCTTGGAAATAAGTATGATGATACCATCCTAGCTGTCAGCTCGAATGCAGTGCGTTCAAATCTTGGAGGACAAATTCAGCACTTCACAGGGAAATACAGTGTGTAATCTCTTCAGACATTCAAGCTGAATTCATAAGCACAAGATCACTAACTAGTTAGTAAAATCGTGAGTTGGAACCCTGGTAGCACCTTTTGTAATATTGCTGAAAATTCCCAATGACTAATGGCACAAAAACTCTATAGTACTGAGGGGAATTGTTTTCCATTGGCTGTTTTTATATGTGTGTGTGCATATAAGCCGTATATATATATGCTTTATGCAAAAGTACATTCTAGAAATCTGGCTTAAGCCATTCCTTTTGAGTTTGTGCAAGTTTGATATTTTAATTTCAGAATTATTTTATTCCGTGATACTATTTTTTATCTTTTCTATTTTGATTACTTCATGTTACTATGCATCTTGCAAAAATGCCAATTGAATTCTATTTTAATTTAAAATAGGATGTTGCATTTGAATATAATGACTCCAGACTTTCTGGAGTCTAATGTTATGCAGTTTTTCAGTTTGATTACAATGTGTAGAATGATTTGCAGTAAACTAAATAGCTTATGAAACGTGATCACTTTATTCTGAAACTATTTGTGCCTGCTTTTTCTCTTCTATTATGACTATCATACCACTAATTTGTGAGCGTAGAGGCTACTGACATATGAATTTAGATTAAGTTAGTTCATAAAGCAAAAAAGGTATATAACCTTTGCTTTACCTACCTTTAGTAGCAATTGATACTGTTTTTGAGAATCATTGTGGAACCATTTAAAATGCTGAAGTTACTCAGTAGCATGCATGACGAACAAAGGAAGTTGTGTATTATGTGCTTTTACTCATATTTTGCTTCAACACTTTAATCCACTTTGGATATGGACTATATATATTTTAAAAGTAGTCTTGCATACTTGAGTTTTCAACACTAAGGTTTCTCAGACTCTACTCTTGAGAGAGCACTAGATTGAACTTTGTATTATTTACCTCTCTTCTTTCTGTTTTTAATTGTTGCTGAGATGCAGGTTAAAGGCTGCTGTTTAAATGTTCCATAGTCAGTGATGGCACAGCCTTATTAAATGAAAAAGCACAATGGTAATTGCAAGTGCAAGAACTGGTAGCTAATGGGGCCTCTTGTCCCAGTTTCCTTGAACTTCAGTCCAATTTAGATTGTAGGGTAGATGGCTGACCTACTTGTACTTCAGTCAAGCATTAATTGAAAATGGCATAAAAAGCTTTCCTTTTCCTGAAAAGCGGGAGAAAGGTACAAAAGACTAGTCTTTCTGAGAACAGTTGACCAAATCAAGCATTCATTTCACATTATTGCATTTGGGGATTCTACATTTGAGTGATTTGTGTGTTTAAGAGCTATATAAAGACAAGTAACATGTATTAGATCTCTGAAAATCATAAGGAAGACTGGCTATTCTGTTTTTTTTTTTCTCTAAACCCTTAATGAGATTAGTGAAACCTTGAGAACCACAGAAAAACTTCCACCGGCTTGTTTGCCTAACCTTGATCTCATATGCCTGTTTTAAAGCAGCACCTTGTTTTGTACACTGAAAACTTTAGATTTTCCAATTGTCTTAGAGTTAAAATAGATTTAAGTGTACTGTATGTGATTTTTAAAAACAAACAAACAAAAAACCCCACCACACACAAAAAACCTGAACTTACTTCTAGCTTAGCCTGTCAAATTATGTGTATATGGAAGGCCATAAAATGAGATCTGTGACCTTAATACTTGAGTGATGCTTATAGGTAGCTTAGACCAATAAGTTTAATACATTGTAAGGAGCCAGTTCGTTATATTTATTAAAAAAAAAAAAGTAAGCGTTTTTAGGGGATATTTAATTCTACTAGGTCAGCAGCCCATGTTGTGTAGGTTACTAAGTGGTAAGTAAAGGTCTTCTGTCCTTGTTGCAGTAATTACCATTTCAGGACCAGAAAATTAAATTGCCTAGAAACAGGAGGAGTCCTGACAAAAGTCAGATTCACTGGGCTGAAAATCTGTTTAAACAGAATTCAAGAGTTTTTTTTCAGTGGCCATGTTAATGAAACTAAGTATTAAGCAACCTTCTCCCCCACCTTAACACAAGCAAACAATTTAAATGCTCCTAAGTGTTCTTTAGAAGCTGGATTCAGTTTCCTTTAAAATCTGAATTAATCTTATTTAGTCTGAAATATGAAACACTGTCACATGTTCGTTTGTACTGTTACAGTATAGCATTGATTTTGAAACACTTGAACAGATCTTTTATTGTTCCTAAAAGAATAATTGGTTATTTAACTTACTGGAAAGAAGGATAGTTGAAGCTATGTGTGCCTGTTGCTGTTTTCTTTCTACATTTATGAATTGCATTCTGCAGAGGTCGCTAAATTCTGTATCAGTTCCAGAAATGACACTGCTGAAGTGATGTATAAAGGTTATCTGACAGTGATCACAGCTGAAATGGAAGGCTGTCTTCATTAGCAATTTTTACATTGATAGTATTTTCCCCAAATACTGAACTGCCCTTGAATGTATTTGAGAATTGAGGAATGTTACATGATGATTTGACCTGCTTTTTGTCAGCAGGGCTATGACAAGTGAGGAGATAATGGCTACAGAAAGAATTGGTAATAATTGAAACTACAGTTTAGAGCTGTTTTACAGCTCTGAACTAAGCCAACAGTTATGGGGTGGTTGTTTCATTTCTGCTTTAGCAAGGGTCCTACAGTACAGTTCTGTACTATCTTATGCTGGTCCCTTGAACAAAAGCTATACTAGCAAAACATTTCTGATGTTATAGAATATTTCTGTTACTGTGCATGTGTTGAGTAGCTACCCTAGAAAAAAGCTGGTGGTTTTGTCTACTAGAGAATCCGTTCAGCCCTAAGGAGTTCTGCATGGAAACATAATGCCTCTGCACTGTTTTAAATTAAGTATAATATGAGTGCATTGTCGTCTGAGAAACTGAGTTATTTTACTAGGTCTCGGAGTCTTTTCCTTTATCATCTTCAGTAATGTCCTTCTGAGACACTGTATAGGAGGCCGTATTTTTGTTTGTGCTTTCTCTTACTTTGTCCATGGTAAGAAAACCATCACTTCCCATTTTTGTTTTTCCTTGATTTTATTTACATCTCAAAAAAGTGACAGAGGAATTAACTCGTACTTGAAGAGTGCACAGGTTCGTCTGGGTCCACCTGTGCAACTAGCTTCCCCTGCCCCAATCAGTCTTAGCAGTTTCTGCCAAGCATAATAATCTGTATCTCTCTAAGAATAATAGAAGGTAGAATATGCTGACATGTTGTTAATGCACATATTTACAGTTTCTAACAGTGCTTTAATCTTTGGAAACGAATATCTGTTAGAGACAGTCTCAGCGCTAGATGAGGTCTCCGAATTGGCTCTCTTCTGAAGTAAAGAGCAGTAGCTCCGTAATGTAACCTTCAGATTCAGGAAGACTAGCTTAAGACTAGCTTGTTTCACCTTAATTTAAGGGTTCAGATATGCTTCTATTCAATGCACGTCAGTATTTCATTAATTAATACTACAGCCCCATATTTCCTGAGATGGAAAAATACAGCTTTTGACTGTGAAACACTGAAACAACACAGCTACTTCCTAAGCGACACATCTGCAAAATGTGCCTACATGTTTCAGTGAGGTATTTAAAAACACTGTTCTCCAGTGAAGCCAGTTGTATAATGAAAAATATCTTCCTTTAATATGGGCTACCTGTGGCCTTTCCTAAAGATTACAGTAAACCTGAATATTCAACTTTACAGCTATACAGAACCATTAGAAATGTGTGTCACTGAAAACCCTGTGTTGGTTTGAGTGCTGCAATGTGGGGCAAAAAAAATGATCTTAGCTTGAGCTACAAGATTTTCATCAGCCCGCAGGAAATGATGAAGTATGCTCTGATGAGAGAATTCTGTTTGTGGAAATGGAGGTCAGGCAAAGCTGTGCAGGTACTGCAGCTATCCGTGCAGTTATGCAAGTGAATTAAGGCATGTCTTTTGAAGTAACTATTTTGCAAACAGTACATTGAATGACTTGCCAAACAACTTTAATAGTTGCTTTTTTCCTAACAAAAATTTACTATATTGTGTCATAGCTGATATGAATATTTTTGGCCAAGTGAACGTGATGTTTTGCAATGTTTGTTTCAACGTAAGAGGGTGTGTTTGATCATGTTTGAAATGATGGTTCTGGGCTAGACAGTCTGCTGTCTAAAACACATGTCTTTCTGGAAGGTTATTGCATTACTTTTTATTTATGTACTTCTGTGGGGTTTTCTATTTTCAAGGACACAGTGTTCATGTTTTGTGGTACTTGTGTGGTTAGATAAGTACCATGCCACCTTTTATTTTCAGAAAGTTTTGATGTCTGAGGCAGTGCTTCTTGTAATATTCTATTTTGCTTCTTAATTATATGCCATTTTAGAACAGTTGTATACATGTCACTTTTCTCTGCAGCTACTTTGTCAGTACAGCTGTAAATGCTGTTTCATGTTTTCTCTGCTGGAGAATGCATTGGTACTATTCCTCTGCACTATTCTTCTTTTTGCACTGTTGTAAAATTCTACTTAAACTAAGTATAAAGTGTGTATGCTTTAGGTATTTCCCTTAAGAATTTGCTAAAATAAGTTTTCATTGTGAGTGTGTATAACTAGCCATCTAATTCCACTAACTAAAGGGTTGGTTTTGTGGCTTTTTTGGGGGTTGTTTTTTTTGTTTGTTTGTTTTTAAGTATGTGGGCACTTTAAAGATTTCTTGCTAACTAACTGCTTACCAAGTGTAATTTGCAAGTTGAAGGCATGTGGTCTTGTGCCCCATTCTTGCTTCTTTGAAACAAACCTAAAGGCATATTTATCTCAATTTTATTTATTTGGGGAAGATGCCAAAATATTAAGGTTTATTTCATTTTAGGAGACTTTGACGCTAATATGAAGTAGTGGGTGATGTCACTACAAAGGTGAACATTAGAAAAAGGTGAATACTTCTAATTAAATTGAAGTTTTTCCTGCACTTTAACACTTTAATCACTCAAACCTAAATAATGGAAACCTCAGAATAAAAAAAAAAATACTATTTGATCTTTCAAGTTATTTTAATTGCCAAACGGTCCTGAGTTCTTCAGGGGGTTTTCTGGGAAAATTTACTCAAAGCCAATTTTGATGTGCTTTTTTTTCTGCAGTGAAGAAAATGTTAATGTGGATTTCTCCTTGATCAGAAAGACCTGAGGCTCTTAAAGAAACAAGTTTTAAAGATTCTTTATTTAGAGGACGACCACTTAATATTATACTAGATAGCATAATACCTAGGTCTTATGGCTCTAGGTAGCTTACAGTACTTTCCTGGATCTAAAATTTAAGAAGTATGTCTTTAGAATGGGAAATTTCTTCTGTAATAAAAAACAGTGTTGCAAGGTTTAAAAATGTGTTTTGTGACCAAAAAGTCTACTGTGAAATTGTTCTCTTATGTTGCTTCTCTTTTGTGCATCTCAACAGAAATGGAAGGATGTTTTACTTGTTTTAATGTTTTATGGTTAGATTCTGTACCTAATGTCAGTGAAGGACACTATTCAAGTGTACTTTTTCCTGTATCTTCCCTTGTTACCTGAAGAATCTGCAGGTAGTACTCAGTACTCAAAAGGACAGCACACCTCCAAAGTTTGTTTCAGAAATTAAGTTGATTAAAGCTAGCATCAGTTTGCAAAACAATTTAATAAAAACTTAATTTTATTCATTATAAAACAATCTTGTGAGAAGCTTTTTTTAAAAATTGTTTTTTTAGCATAACTACAGTACTTTAATTAAAAATTCCATTATTTTACAATGTCTCCTTTCATGTTTTTAAGAACAGTCAATATAGAAACCAGTCTGAAAATTTGGAGAGAGAATTTGGGGAACAGTTGTCTCCCTTCAACAGTTACTGATTAATATGCAGTGAGTTTGTGGTAAGATACATATTCTACAACTTAGAAGTAAAGCCATAATGCTTATGGTTTGGAGCTTTTAATGTGATTTAGCAACTACTTTTTTTTCTTTTATCAAGGTCACCTTGATTTCAGCTTCAGATGTGTTGCTAATTTTGCCTTTTTCTTCTACAGAAGAATCCTGAAGGAAATGTTGCTAATAATGATTTCAATAGGGAGAATTAATTTGCCAAGAAGTGCTGCTGATCCAGGAAACAAGATACAGCTCTGTGTTAGAGTATCTTCAATTTAGAGTAGTTTTGATACAAATTTTCAGAGCATAGTGTAGAAACAGATGAGGTGTCTTTATTCTCCATTGGGATGAAATGAAATAGCTGAGCCTTTGGCTCCAGCTAATTCCTGTAGTAAGTTCAGATTTCTCCTAATCTTAAGAATTTTTAAAAATTTTAATGGTAATGCAAGAGTTTATAAGCCTAAGTTGAATACTTTAGCCAAAAAACCAAGTGCTAAGTAAGAGTTAAATCAGATCCTGTATCAAACAAATTATAATGTCTGTTTAATACATATTAATTGCACAGTTCCTTTTATGCAGTGTATGCATCACATACACTATTGAGGGAAATTATAGAAGAAAATTAAGCTTTTTTGGCTGCTAGATGCTCTAGATAAATTTGTTCAGAACCCCTAATGGCTGTCTTGCAGGCTAACTTAGATGCATGTCATAGCTTGGCATTGGTGTTTGGTTTTTTTAACACAAAATTAAAGCTGACCTCTACAACAGAAAAATACTTTTAAAACGGTATCTCTATCCTTTGAGAACTTGAGGGTGTGTTTTTAAAAAGGTACATTTCAATAGCTTTTTAGCAGACATGTTTTTGAATTCTTAACTATGGTGGCCTTTTGGTTTCTTTTTCTGGATGTAAATAATACTATCGAGTTTTAAACAATTGTTGAAACTGGAGTTGCTTTGTGTGAGAAGAAACACTTAAGCATTACAGTTTCAAAATTAAAATATTAGGCACGATCATTAAAGTTTATCTTAAATGAATATCTGAAGTTTTTGAAAGTGCTGGGAATACGATACGTTTCATAGAACCTTCATTTTGTGTTACATATTCGTATACTTTTGACAGAATTTGGCAGCTATATGCACACAATCATAATTATTTGTTGTATTTATTACACTTTTCTAACACTGTGTACACGCTTGAATTTACATCGTGATTTTTAAGTCTGTGTCGTGGTTTAACCCCAGCCAGC
>NW_009194146.1:0-230 GCF_000690835.1 Fulmarus glacialis
GGGGCTGGCGGAGGGGGGACAAACCGTCACGGTTCCTTCATGCTGCAGGGGTGGCAGTGATGTTGGGGGGGTGGCCCGAAAATTTGGAGACCTCCTAGGGTGGGGGGCATGGAGGGAGGAGGGCAGGTCCCCACGGAGGATGTGCGTGGGACCCCTTGGAGATGCGGGGGACAGGCAAGGGGTGATGGAGCCCATGAGCTGGCTCCCCACGCTTTGGGGAGATGGTGACA
>NW_009194146.1:430-733 GCF_000690835.1 Fulmarus glacialis
GCCGTGTGTCCCTCCGTGTCCCTTGGGCCCATGACTGTGTTTTTATGAGCACCGAGGTGGCCAAACTGCTCCAGACTGACCCCGTTCCCGCGGGCAGAGGGGAGGCAGCAGGTCCCACCCAGGAGAGTGACAGTGACAGTGCAGGGATGAGGCACAGTGGTGGGGCACTGTGCCACCATGTCCCCAGGCTGTGGGGCAAGCCAGCAGCTGCTCACCCAGGGTGGGCATCTTCATGCAGTTGGTGGCAGCTGGGACAAGCGATGGGTGGCTGGGACAGGAGGGGACAGAGCCTGTGCCTTGAGA
>NW_009194147.1:0-10068 GCF_000690835.1 Fulmarus glacialis
GTCCCCGGGCCGCTGGCGACTTGCCCGCCTGGTTTGCGCCGGCTCGCTCCCTGGCCTTCCTTTTCCTCCTTCCTGACGATTTTTACGCCAAACGCGCGCAAAGCCCTTCCGAGGGCGGCTCGCCGGGCCGTTTCGGTGTCATTTTTGACTTTGCAAGTTTTGCTCGGTATCTAGCCCGCCCTCCCTTTCCACTCTCGTTTCTGTTTCTTGCCGGTGCTAGGAGCTCACCGTAATCTGAGGTTCCTTCTCGTTAAATCTCTGTCAGAGCTCCAGGTTTACGGAGGCTTGCTCGGTCACTGAAGTTGTGCCAAGCCTTGCAGAGTTAGGGTTTCCCAAATAAGGCAGGCAAGCGGCGCGATCTTCCCTTTGAAATCCATCTAGGTAGCCCTGGCGCTGGCTCTCGGGGAGCCTGGCTGCGGTGGGATACACGGGAGTTAAAGCTGAGTAGGCCTTTTAAGGAGTCGGTAGCACAAAAGAGAATGATGAATGATTCTCCCTTTAGGAAGGAGCCTGAGTGGGTAAGCTGGTAATTACAGTTCATAAACTCTTCCCTGCGATGAGTGGAGTAGAGCAGGGCAGCAATTTCTTGCCTTAGTACAAACACTGTAGCAATCAAACTAGGAATTTTCTTTTTAAAACCAAAGGAACTCCCAGGAGGTAACTTAAAAACTCGAGCAAAGCTCCTTGTGCTCTTTCCTGGGTGACAGGAGGCTAAAAATTAATGTGTCTTCCTAGTATGCTCTTGGGAAAAAAATGCCTTCCTTACTTAGATAACAGAAAAAATCTGACCTTTGAAACACCAAAGTTGGCATCTAGGTTTGCCATAATGAGCTATATGTCTCTGCTAAGATTGAAGAAAAATCACTGTTCTGAAAAGGCATGGTTACAAGCAATAGAAAATGCAGGTCAGCGTACGCACAGTAGAAAACACTATTAAATTGTCAGCTGCAAACACCAAAGGTAGAGCCATTTTACTTTTGAGAGCAGGTAGTTAAGGCAGCACAGCTATCTGCTTGCAGGAATTTAAGTGAAGGTGAAGATTGTAACTTTCCAGAACTGCAAGGCGAGGTAAAGTTTGGAACAGCTGAATCAAGCTGAACTCCTTTAGTGGTGCTAATATTTTTTTTTTTTGAATTACAAAGTCCTTGCAGCATGACTGCAGTTTGCTCATTTGTAAGCTGTCTTGGTTTACAAGCCCTTTGGAGCACATCTAAACGTGTGCCTATCAGCACGAGAAGGAACAAACTACGCCAGTGTAAAGGCTCTCTGTAACTCTGTAACTGTCCACAGCATAGATCATAATAACAGAAGAATTAAATCAAATTGCATCCCAAACTCACAGTTGCATAGTGTTTTAAAGAAGCAAAAAGGTGAGTGGGGCTTAGTGACTTAATAAATTGTGGAGGAGGATTTTCCAGGATTTGCTGGTAAATGGAAAAAGAACAAGAAATATGGATCACATCTGAGGAACTTGCCTTTCTGGCAGATGGTGATAGTAAAGTCAGAATATGGTAGAAAGTCTAGGAGGGGGAACCAGGCTGAAGCTGCTTGTTTTGTTGTTGTGGAGTTTTTTGTAGGCATGCTAATTCCTTCCTTAAAGACAATTTCTATTCTTATCACTTCTCTCTTTTACTTGATAAATTAAAACAAAATACATGTATTTTTATTTGGCAGCTCCACTGTTCACTCCGTTTAGTAAGATGCTGTGAAGCAAATGGGAGTTCTGAACAAGCAGAAAAGATAACAGGGTTCTTGTAGCAATAGAGGTCAAAATATAGAGTGGCTGAGGTGATACAATGTTTGGGACGAAGAGGTTTCGCTATGTTTTGATACTCTTTTTCCAAACTGAATATAGCCCTCATTGTGGTTGGTTGGTTTGATTGCTTTAGTTGGACAACACAGTACAGATCGCAACGGGGCAAGGGAAGGCAGAGTTAGAGTGCATTTATTACAGCAGCTGCATTCAGAGGTGCAGCAACCCCTGTGATGTTAGGGACACCATGTGTTCCACCAGATGCATTTGAACGTTGAAAGGTTTTGGCTGTAATTTCCCCGTGACAGTAGCCCTGGTGGCTTCCAGTAACCATGCAGAGGAACGAGTGAATTGAATAGAGGCTTTATTTAGCATATCAAGAAAGGGAAAGGTTGCAAATGCCTCTGCTATGAATACCTTAACTAGAGAGCACCCATACTTTGAGATTCAGTTGTCATCCTGGTCTTCTGCTGCAGTTTCTCTGGAAAACAGTTTCTTGCCAGTTCCCCTCCCTTTCTGGACTTAATACCGCTCTTAGCGTAGCAAAGTGCGGCTACCGCATTTGCTGCAGTCCAGCTATGTTCAAGATAGTGATTTTTTTCATTGTAAGTCCCCTCCTTCTTCACCTCTAGAAGTCATAGATTAGTGAGAAGATTGGTACAAACAGTCCATTTCGCAGATACATCGCAGTAGAGAAAAAAAAAGTTGTGTAGTTCAATGGCATCTGTTTTCCTCCAAAATATTTGAGACAAAACTGTCCAATGAGACAGTCCAATGGCTGCAAGATGTCTTCAGGACATGTGCAATAATCCTATTGATTATGTTGGGGTGGAGCATAAGTGACATCAACTATATGGATTATGCATCAGCCTTACGGTGCTGAAACTGTTGTTTATTTATCCTCCTGGTTTTACCCGTAAGTAGTGCTAATGAAGTAAAAAAAAACAACTGTAACTGTAACATGAAACTTTAAATAATCTGAATGGCTTAAGTGACTTGGAAAATAGAAGCCTTGAAACAGGTCAAAGGCAAACACAGAGGTAGTATGCAGCATCTTCAGTCCTATTCCCTGAGTAGTGGGTGACCGTGTAATTTATTCAAAATGACCTTGTAACTGCTCACTCAGCCCGACCCCTTAGTGAGCTGGACCTCTTGCGGCTGCTCTCTTCCCAAGGCATCTTTGCGTAATTTTCCACTTCTGGCCAAGACTTGTTGTTTCATAATCTAATGTGGTTATATTCCTGCTTTCAGTGTTCGTACCTTTAGAGGATGTCAGCCTTTAAACTACATATATGATTTAAAAAAAATTTTTTTTTTAATGGTACTCCATATTTTAAAAATGAATGTGCCCTAATAGCAAATACCCTGGATTCTCATGCTTTTAAAGGTGTCTTTGTCTGAATTGCTGTCGTCTTAGTCTACTTCTAGATTAGATGGGGCTCCGAAAGGAAAAGAGAATGAATACCCAAAACTACCAATAAGACTAGAGACAACAGGTAACTTGAACTCACCACTGTATTCTCCAGTTTCTGTAATCGGGATATATGTAATGCAATGGGCCATTCAGCTGTAGTGTAGCTGGAATATTCCAAGCAAATGTTTTTCATATGCTGCAGCAGAGATGCTTATCTTATTATGAAATAATTTAGCTATGCAGTGGAAACAGTGTGTAAGCGCTCTTCAAATTATGAGAAGACATTTCAGCAGAGTTGTAAACTGTAAAAGTACATCTGCATGTGGCATTTCTGAGTTATGGACGTTACAGCCACTTGTGCATGCTGTGTAGGTACAACAGTTCTGCTGCCAGCAATGAAATATAGCATAAACCAAAGTTTGTGAAAGCAAGTCTAAGAAATGTAGTAGTGTCTAGGCATGTATTCGTGTATGTTACACCACGTATTTTTGCACTTATCTAACAGCTCAGTTGCAACCTAGTGCTCAGGTACAAAAGTCAAAATTCCTGTTTTCTTCCTCTAAGCTACTCTTCCTCCTATAGCTTTGACATAGAAAGTTCTGGAAACGGATGAATGTGAATCTATAGCTCATTCATATGTAGAATTTTCATATGCAGTAATGATTTGCTATGGGTGGTGTGTGAAGCACAATTCCTGCAAGACTGTCTCAAACCAACAAGTGGGCAATTGGTGTAACAGATCCTCTTAGAGCACACAGGTTGTGCACCTGGCCAGTTTATGGTTTCAGGTCTTGGGGCCTCCTCACTTGCTCTATGTAAAGACGTCAGTGCATTGCTGAGTAATTGCGTGAAAGATGCCCTGGATATGAGTAGCTGTGTGAGAAATACTGGTTTGATTTTTGCATTGTTTTGTAAAGCTTCCTGCAGACTCTTCAACTGCAGCACAGGCTTCTGAAGCGTTCTGTTACTTCAGTTTTAAAAGACAGTAGCTCCTTGCCTCTAGTACTGATCTAAAAGTTCAGCATCCCTGTCCAAAACAGTAGCTGAGGCCTCCTACCCTTTTTACTTAGCCCATCCTAGCCCCTTTCTCTTTCTTGACCCAGGAATCCAAGAGAGGGAGTCCAAGGAAGAGGGCAGAGCAGAGGAGCAGGGCAGCAGCAATTAGGGAGAGGAGAAGCGGGTGCAGGGGCAGCCCGTCTGCCTTTCAGCCTTGGAACCGCTGCTGATGCTGGCTTCACCAGCCAGAGAAACGGCAGGCGAGTGGGGAGGCCCGGGGACTTATGTCACCTGGGAATCCCTCTAACCTGCCTTATGCTGTAGGAGACCCTCTACTGAGGGCATTTCTTAAATGTCCTCAGTGTTTTGTAACTGGCTACCAAATGAAGAAGATAGTGCTGCCTATGGAGCCCCTTAAAGATATTGGTGTTAAAGCATGCAATAAAAATACTCGAACAACTGCCCAAGGAGGGAAAGGATGACTCCTTATTTGTTTTTGTTTTTTTTTTTTAAAGTGTGTGGAGGGTTTCATTTGTACCTTTTTGTGCGTGCCTTTACTGCTTATGGTGTCTCTGCCCATCTGCTTCTCTCATTAAATCCGTGGTACAGCAAGCTCCAGGAGCCAGATACAGTGCCTAATATTTTGCCACTTCTTCTCCATGCTTTCCTGGGAGTGCCACCAGATTCTTTCTTCCAATAACTATAAACCCTCTGAGGTAGAACAAGGCTTCAAGAAAATAAGAGTTAGAGCAATTGCAGGAGTGAAAAGAGAATGACAGAGATAAAGATAAGTGATCTCATGATTAGTGGATGGCAAGGTCATAGTGGTTAACAGGAGATGAAGAGGACAAGAGGGGACTGGTGGGACCTGTGAACAGAGTGGCTGTGGTGGAATTGGAAGCTGGGATTGTATCTACAATTAGCTTTTGATTAATGGGTTATTTGACTGCTTTTTGTGGAAGTACTGATTGTCCTTAAGTCAGCTCAGGTCTGGAAGCAGTATTTTATTCATGGTATGGGAATCTGCTTGCACCACAGTTTCACAGAGAATATCGCTACCGCCTGCTTCAACAATGCACTCTGACTGATTTCTTCTTAATGCCTTCTTTACATACCTAGGATTATCTGTGGGTTTGCTTTTTCTGTTTTATCGCTGCTTTCCATGAGGCTGGATAACAGAATGAGTATTTCATTTCTTCACAAGCATATGCATCTTATCCATTCTGAGTTGCAGGGCCATGTTGATTCTAGAGCAGGCATTTCTCTTATTTAGCACTAACCCTGTTGCAGGAAAGTTTGTTTCCTGATTACTTTGAGTTGATACATTATTTATATCAGAACTGGAAACTCTCCAAGGAGGTTTTAGGCAGTCCTTTACATGAAAGAAATGAACTGCAGATGCCTGAAGACAAGATTTTTTTGTTGTTGTTGTTATTTTCTTTATGTCCTAAAACTTGGACCTTTGTCTCACATGGGGGCTCAGTTTTTGCCTTGGTCAGCATACCTCACCTGCCTATGAAATTCTCCAGCATCATCTAGAACTTGTCTTATATATCATCTGGTTTTGAGTTGCCTGATGCAGGCAGTGTGGTGACAGTAAGTACCAATCCATTTACAGCTCTGGCCAGGAAGAAGCTGTCACCTAGTCCCATCCCATCAAGGGTCTAAAAGTCATCAGCTTTTATAACAGATATGGGTTGTACAGGTTTTGGATCAGACTTACTACATCAGTTCTGGTGTATGGTTTTATGAGAACAATGATATTGGTGCAGGCATAAATATGGATTAAGCTACTCTAGTAGAAAACTTTTCATACAATGTACATTTACCAATTACAGGTAAAAATTATAGTGATACTACACAAGTTAGCACTGCTGATGGAACAATAAAACTCCTACTTAAAACATTAAAACATGTCATCTTCCTTCTTAAGCCAGGCTGTTTTCTCAGCTCAAGTAATACAATTGGTGAACATAATTCTTTTTCTCAAATATATGTCTTTTTAGTAAAAGCACTATAGTCCAATCTCTATGTACTATAGTCCAGTCACTCACCAGAAAAAAGAAAATATTCAGGAGGAAAAAAACCGCTATTCCAAAGTCTGTGTAAAACCAGCGGTTTTGGTATAGAGTTGCTTGTCCCTGATCAAATTCACATTCATGTTAGCCCTGTTTAATTCACCCAAAGAAAAACGTGAACTTCTGGCAAGACATGTTTTCTTTGTTTCTTCAATACAACCTGTAATAAGAAAGATGAAGTTATGGTGGAGACTACAGTAAATAAATGAAACAGAATGGTATAGGTACTCATGCTTTAGGGAAAAATATCCTCCACTCTTTTGGTGTAAAACTGGAATGTTTTTAGCAATACTATTCTTCTGGAAATTTTTCTTGTCTGCTAACCCGAAACTTTATTTTTACTGTTCATGTTGGTCTAGACACTACTGCGGACCCTTACAATGCACCTCCTAAGCTAAGACTGGTACCAGCCCACAAGTACTGACCTGACCCTTTCCCATTTAGTGAGGCAAGTAGTTTCTTCTCATATAAAGGGCTGAACAAGCCTACTAGTGTCTCTATCTTAAACATAGCTGTTAATTTGAAGGTGTTAACATGTACCACCTGGTCATGTGAGGATGGGATTAGCCAAGGGTATCATTAACACTAATAACTTGTTGAATGAAAAGTAAAAATGAAAGCTGAGGAAGTCTGCAAGGGTGTAATTGCTCCAAAATTAACTTTCCAGTGTTTCTACCTTATGGAATGTCATATTTGCTAGGAAATGTGAAGAGCCAATGAACAGATTATGTATTTTTTGACGAACTAGTGGAAAAAAATGCAAGAGTGTATTTCCCCACTTCTAATATTGACTGCACCTTGTTTTCTTTCACTTGTCTTAGCCCAAGCTGTAGGCCAGGGCCAGCTACAGAGCACGTATGTGACTGTGTAGCTACAGAAACACGTTCTCCAGCTGACATGTGTCCATCTCACTGTTTCTGCCACAACATCCCTGTCACTGTAAACCTCTGGGTGCAAAACACTCATTCCCATCAATGCTGTCAGAGACGCTCCTTAAAAGTACGTCAAAACTGAATTGCTAGGTAAATAAGGACATTGAGAAATGGGTGGATGTCCCAGTATAATCCTAACGCTCGCTTTACAAACCATAGCAAAAGGTCTTGCACATTTTTACACTGGGAAAATATTAAGGATAAGCATAGAAAATCACAGTTTAAATCTTTTCATGATGGCTTCCATCTCACTGGTTGCCTTTTATGCCTCCAGGTGGAACATCTTTCAGGAAAGTGGCTTCAGCTCACCAGCACAAATGCCATACCGGTGATGTCAAAGGTACTGTGTGTTCTGCCATCGCCAAATTGCAGCTTTGCTAATGGTACAGTTATGCACTGCGTTCACCAAAAATATTTTTCCCATCCCTGAGCAAAGATTTTAATAAATGAATGCTACAGTGAAATTTTATTCAGCAAAAATTTATCTGGTTTTGGGGAGAAATACAACAGTACTTGAGCAAACAGAACTATTTTTGTTAAAGTCTTTTTGAATTGGTGAAAATTCTCATACAAAATACTCTGTCTTCATTGACAATATTTGCACGGAAAGACCTAAATTAAAATCAAACATGTTGAGACTCTGGGTCCCAAATACCAGGTAGAATTTCCAAAAAGCAAAAAAGCTGATGTTTTAGTTAGTATTTATTTATTTTACATGTGTGGAATGTGCAATTTTTTTACTACCACTTCTAGTACATATGAAATTATTGAACCTTCTCTCTGTATCTGTAGCTTGTTTTTCCTTAGTTGCTAATGTATTTTGAATGAAGGACATGGTGGCGAATGGGAGTTCAACTGCTGTTAAATGGTCTGCGTTCATCTCCCCTTTCTTGGGTTCAAAGAAAAGAAGAATTAATTAAAAAAAAAAAAAAAAGCTTAAAGTGTTAGAAATGGGTTATTATCTAGTGTTTTAAGAATTGGGACACTGTCAAGCACAGATTACTTCCAAAGAAACAGATGCAAACTCTGTTTTTTTCTGGTCTGAAAGTAGGGGTGCAGGGTGTTGTCCCTTGTTAGTGAGAGCCAGAGGGGTCCAGAGCAACTGTAGGTTCTGCAGAAAAAAGTTCATGTTCTGCTTCATCGCTGGTGTAATGTTATACGTGCCAGTCATTTTGCCTCTGGTCTAAGCATGTGTATTTTGACTATATTTAATCAAAATATAGCAAAGTGGGGATGACAAATGGTAACATCCACACTAAGGCACAGCACAAGAAGGGATCATGCTTTTCAGTCAGATTCTTTCTAGGTCATAAGTGACTTGAATGAAGATGTCAGTATCCTGCATCTGTTTTCCTATCTTGCCAGATGTCTTGAGGTGAGATAAGAGGATTCACGCAGCTAGAAAAAAACCCACTTATCTGTAATCTGTATTGTGTTTTTTGTGTGTCAGCAGAAATACATCAGACATCCTCTGGCAAACTGAGTGCTACCAAAAAGTTTCACTTGGCTTAAACTTACCTATATTTAGTAAAGAATATAACAATATATTAGAAATAATATCCTTTGTTTAACTTCTTTTAAACTTTTCTCCTTGATGAACTGAAAATATGACTCTGCTGCAAATATTGCCAAAATTATGATTCTCTTAAAAAATCTTTTGAGAAGAACTGACAGTGACAACTAATATCCCCGGTAAAATGTTGTGGTTTGGCTTTGATTTGTGGTTAACTGTGGCTGGGGTGTCAGCTGGAGGTGCAATTTGCAGAAGTACTTCCAAAACAATAATTCATTTTCAGTTTTATTTGGACAGTTTGAACTGGGTTCAGATTTGGTTCGATTCTCTATTTTAAAATACCTTTATCTTGTACTGTTTTGGCACTTCAAAGATTCTCTTGTTCTCTCCACTATCGTAGTTATGTGATTATAATTCTTTCATAAAGAATGGCTCTAGAAGGCCAATAAATAAATAATTCATGCTATACCCCCTAAAGATCTGTTTTCTGGATAGCTTGAAGACTGTATGTTAGCAGGAGGCTTGGGTTACATTGGGACATTTTTAAACTGACAGTCACACTTTTAACATGAATAATTGCTTTTGATCATAATAGCAGCCAGTCTGCAAGGACTAATAAATTCTACTGAGTTACCCAGAGATATAGCTTAGTCTCCTTGGAATCTGTAATGCATTTTTAATCGGACTATTATGGCTCTGTGGAACCTGCATATTCCACTGAAAGCTTGAAAACCATTCAGTTATAACTCAATAGAAATTGAAAGAGTCATATATCCTGCCTGGGTTTCTTAAACTTGTATTTTTGGCTTGTAGTAATTCCCAGAGATTGGGGAAAAAGCCTCATTCTTTTCAACCTGCTTCTCTAATCATCCACTTTCCCTTACTGAATTCTTCCTTACCAGTAAACTCTTTGTTCCTTTTCTTGGCCTGTAACAGTTTGGGTGCTTATTGTTTTGAAAGTCTATTTGGGGAAGTAACAGTCCAACCCAAGTGGTGGATAGCATATAGAGTTATATCTGCATTAGTGAATACTGTGGCCTGATAGCAGTGATTTTTTTTTTTTTTTTTTAAAGGAAGATCAGTGGACCTGGCATCCACACTCTGCTCGTTTCAGGTTTTTTCTCCTTAGGGCAAGATCTAGTCTTTCCATTTAGACCAAATGCCCTTTAGCGGTCAGAGCACGTTTTAGCACAGATTTGTGTTTAGAGCATGCTGTGTGTGCTCTGACATGTGAATAAAACAGGGTGAGGGAGAATCATAGAATCGTTTAGGTTGGAAAAGACCTTTGAGATCATCAAGTCCAACCGTTAACCTAGCACTGCCAAGTCCACCGCTAAACCATGTCTCTAAGTCCCACATCTACACGTCTCTTAAATACCTCC
>NW_009194148.1:0-7486 GCF_000690835.1 Fulmarus glacialis
GTTGAGTTCTAGCTGGGCTTTTGCTTTTCCAATTTCCTCTCTGCATGACCTAATAAGATCCCTGTACTTTTCTTGAGTTGTCTGCCCCATACCTCATACTAAGTGCCACAAATCCGACTGTTCCTCCTCAACTACATTCGGGAAAGAGGAATTTCTTTAGAGTAATTTTATTTTCTGCCGATAACTTGCCATAATTGGGTCCTCACGGGTTTTCTTGTTGGCTTTGTAACCCTCCTGCAGCCTGCCACAAGCCTGTTTAGTGAAAGACTGCAATGTTTTGGGTCTGCAGACAAGAAAAGTCTCTGCCCAGATCCATTGACGACAGAAGGATCCCAGATCCTCTCCTTACTTCCAAAAAGCTAAGCATGGTGACTACATGGCAACGCATCTGCCAGATAGGGCCCACCTGAACATATCACATCATGCATAGTCATGCACGACGGAGCTCAGGCTTAGCGACTAAGTGCACGTAACCAGACAGGTATCATCAGCAAATACCTCCCCCAGCTCCCATGACAGACAGTGAAGGGCCTATGAATGCAATCTCTATTATCCCTGCTGGAAATATCTCCACAGTGTGTTGTTGCTTGGTCCTCAAATTAACTATACACTAGGCTGGCAAAAAGACTGGGCAACCTGCGATGGCAGTTTCATGGTAAGGAGGAGGATTCAGCAGCAACGCTTGTTTAGTGATTTCTCAGTCGGCACAACTTTAGGAAAATATGTTTTTTCTTGCACCAGTCACTTCAATAAGCCAGTTACAGCTCAGCCCCCCAGTCTGGCACAAGGGAGGGACAGAGGCAGCATTTTCTGATGCTGGTGTTCCCCAACATGATCCATGACCTGAGATGCTTCTATTGTCTGTTGTTCCTAAGGTCTTTATTTCTTCAACCTGAGCCCTCTAGTGAAGCAACCCACCTGTACTCTGCTTTGTCTACGGTGCAGTTAACAGAGAGTGAGTCATGGGGCAGGGTTGCCATGCATCTGACCTGGTAACAGGGTGGACTGAGACACGTGAGGAATTTGCTCTTCTGTTGCTGTGCTGGTTTTGGCTGGGATAGAGTTAATTTTGTTCATATCAGCTAGTATGGGGCTATGTTTTGGATTTGTGCTGAAAACAGTGTTGATAATATAGAGATGTTTTCATTGTGGCTGAGAAGTGCTTACACAGAGTCAAGGCCTTCTCAGCTTCTCATGCTCTACCGACTGAGAAGGCTGGAGATAGTTACACAAGAAGCTGGCAGGGGGCACAGCCAGGACAACTGACCCAAACTGGCCAATGGGATATTCCATACCATATGACATCATACTCAGTATATAAACTAGAGGAAAGCTGGCCGGGGGGCCACTGGTCAGGGACTGGCTGGGCATCAATCTGCGGGTGGTGAGCAATTGTTTTTGTTTTTTTTTTTTTCATTTGCATCACTTAACTTTCTTGGGTTTTATTTCTCTCTCTTTTTGTTATCTTTCTTTTCATTACTTCTTATTCTTCTGCTTCTATTTTATTTCGATTATTAAACTGTTCTTATCTCAACGCATAAGTGTTCTCATTTTTACTCTTCCGAATCCCACTGGGGGGGCGTGAGCGAGCGGCTGTGTGGTGTTTAGCTGCCTGCTGGGTTAAACCACAACAGTTGCCCACAGTCCCGGCGCTGCTCCCCAGCTCCTGGGCTCTGACACCACCGAGCACAAGCAGGAGCCATCTCTCACACCGAGCTGCAATCACATCCATCACAGCAAAGGAGAATCTGCAATAAACCACAAGAACCGGATGGTTTATTTATCTGAGGATCAGGGATGAACGAAAGCCTGGAGTACCAAAGCTGCAACACTCCAGTACACAGTGGATCATTGAGACCTCAAAACTGCAGTGTCCAACCCCGTGACAGGCTCGTCATTATAGCTGTGAGAGTACCAGGAGAAATAGCTGTTAACATCTCTGAAGGCAGAGTTGTAAAGCACTGAGATGTGTTTAATGTGACAGGGACATACTAACACAGCTCTCATAAGGGTAAATCATGCCTCCCTCACCTCGTAAGTTGTTTTCAGAAGGCTGAGGAGGCAGTGTGTGAAGAAGGGGGACGGGAGCTCGTCATGATTGGTCCTGGCATGGATGCTTTAAAGGCCTGTCATGAAGCTGGTCCTGGGCACTGTTGGCAGTTGCAGCTCCACAGTGAAGGATGACCAACAGGACTGGCCCTGAAGGCTGTGCTCCAGGCTTAGGGCAATGGTGTGGGCTTGAGTCCAGAGTTTACCAACACAACCAATGTAATGAAGTTTAAGAGGAAAAAGTGACACAACCTCTCATTTCTTGTTTGTGGGCTGGGTTCCCTCTTCTGAGGGAATTTTGGCCAGGAAAACATGGTGGCAGCATTACTGCCAGCGATGAGGCTGGAGCTGCTGATACTCTGCAGCAGAGGCACCTGTGCTTTGTACAGATGGCCCTGGCCTCCCTGTAGATCGAATGAGATTCACAAATGAGCCCCATGGCAAATTTTTCAACAACAGGGGCTGTTCCAGCTGCTTTCATCTAGCAGAGCCCTGACAACACCAGCAAAGCCAAATATCTCTACACTCCCACACAAATCTTTGTCTGCCCCCTTTAGCAAAATCAGTGGAAGCACTGGTATCAGAATTCCCTTTTTTTAACAAAAGATTTGTCCCCAAAACATTGGAAATGCATATTTGTCTATGCCTATTTTAGCTCCAGAGTTTACTTCTTAGCATCAAAACCTACTATTTCTCTTCTGTTTCTCTACACTGTGCTACACAGCTGACATATTGCTAGCCCCATGCCAAAGCACAAGCTGTAATAATGCTATCAGACCAGCATTTCAGAGAGTTTTTTCTCACTAACCTGTGTCTGACCTTTAATTGATAAACAGCAAAGTGGATCTGATAGCGGGGTGATGCAGAGGCCTTATATCTCTCTGTAACTTCAATTGATTGCCCCTAAAATTGAGATAAAGTGATACAAGACCGCCGTATCTGATATAAGAAAACACATTACTTAGCACATGAACAGAATGCCAAGGCAGAGCACGGAAAGGTTAGGCAAGTGGAAGAAACAGGAGGGAATGTGGAACAAAAATCTCTGTGTTGAGGATCTCAGCTGGTCTATCAGAATTAGTCATGTGGTTGTATACAGATTAAAAATATCTTGTTTGATTAGTCTCAAAACTTACTAGGGAATTTAACCACACAACTCATTAATTTCAATGAGCATGTTAGTGGCTAACTACCTTTGTTGACTCTGAAAGATTTGCAGTCTTGATACTACATTTTTCTTCCCATGAGTTTCTCATGGACTCAGAGCAGCAACAATGAAGAAAAGTGCTACTATATGTATGAGTTTATCCAAAGGGATGCCTAATGCAGTGATTTTTTTCAGCTACTACTGCTGTTATTAAGAAGAAGATGAATTTAGAAATATTGCTATAAATAGAAGGCCACGCTCATGACCATGTGCTGTGAGTCATCGCTGTTAATTATTCAGATGTCTTTTCAAAGATACCTGGGGATTCGCAAAAATGAACAGTTGTAGAATTAGAGTTAGTTATTTAACATTGTTACTAACACGTATGTATGTATATAGATATGTATCTATTTGGTTTTCTCCTGTTTATGGTTCCTCTGTGTAAATAAAGAGAAGGAATTGTATGACATGTTAGAAGTGGCTAGTCACATGATACAGTGAATAATGAACTGTGCATGCAAACCAGCTGACAAATCCCTCATGCTAAGCTTTATTGTATGCAAACTATTTGTCAGGTGCCTGTGACTAATAGATTGATTTTTCTAGAAATCATGACCAGTTAGTGGACAGCTGAGTAATCCAAAAAGAGATGATATTTCTAACGCATGTTCTTAGGAATAAATTGCTTTCACAGCTTTATTAACTACCATGATCAAACAGGGGGGTGTTTTGCTTCTGTGCCTGTTTTAGTTGTTGGGTCTGGGGTTTTTTTTTAAGAGCAGTAACAACAACGTACAGATAGTAAGAGCGAGACTGTACAGGAGTAAGGGTCCACTTTGAGGCTGTTTATATCAAACCAAGGATAGCCTCAGGAATCATTACTTTATTCAAAAAATAAACAATACAGGGAATATCCCCAGCCTGGACTGGAGTCATCTGTGCTGTTAAATTATTACAGTAGCTCCTGGCCTGATTCAGACCTGGGGCAATTAACACCTTCCCCAACCATTCCCAGGTACAGCTCAGCAGATAGCACCAGCCAGGGACCATTCCTGGCAGGTTTTGTATGTGGAGCCATGCAGTTTCAGAGACTTAAGGCCCAAGACATCAGCAGCATGGTCGTGACATGTCCCACACCAGTTATTCTCACTGCCCAACAATACAACATAATCAGTCTACTAAGCCTGATGTAACCGCTGTGCCCAGGAAAGCTTCTCACTGTGCAATAACTCCTCTGCTTCCCGGACAGGTGGGACACCACTTTCTTGCTATTCTCATTCCAGGCCTGTTGGATGGTTGTGGTTTCATCCACACCTTTATCTTGCCTTCGTGCTCCCTGTGGGGAGGAAGCCGGCTTGGTCTCCTGCTGAGCCGACATTCAGCCCCACAGTTCAGCACCTGCAGATGTTGCAAGGGGGACTCTATGCAGCAGTCCATCTCGCTCTCAGTAAAAGGTTTACTGGCTGCCCCTTCCAAAACTTCATGTCTTCCAATTTATATCTCCTTGTTTCTTAAGACTAATACCCAGTATGGTTTTACACATCAATCTGGGACCTACCAACACCTAAAGTGCCCCCACTGAAAGCAGCGAATCACCAACTCGTCTTCACTCAGCTCATTAGTTCCAGCAGGCACAGACTACCTCTGGTTTGCTCATTATTTCCCCTTGCTACCATCCCCATCACAAATGCCAGGTTTTTTTCTCCAGAGTACAGCCTAGCTGAGCTTTATCTCAGATGTGCCAATATCAGTAATAAATAATAAAAATCACAAATAAGCAAAAGCAAAGCTGTATTGCCTGCTATCAACTATTGTTGTGGTGTCTGGTAAGTTGTGTGGACCATGCACACAATGAAAGGCCCTGTTTGGCAGCACAAATTTTCTCTGAGATCACAGGACAGCCAGAGCTCTCGAAGACATGATTCAATAAGGAATTTGTGGAAATCCAGGACAGTTGTACTAAAATCCTCGGCTTCCTCAGTGTTTAAAAAAAACCCTTTTGCTTTCACATTTGTAGGGAGACTGTTTACCATGTACCTCCAGAGGGCCAGAATTACCTTTGCTGCACAACATCAGTGGAGCTCAAGGTGAAGGATGGTGTGTAAGTGCCAAATGTCTGACCCACATCCTTCCTTCTCAGATCCACCTCTTCTTCTCCAGGACAAGCAGAGAGGATGCAGAAGGGAGGGGATCAGGCAGCTGTGGAGGTCTCCATGCATATACAGCAGAAGGAAAATCAGCTCTCCTCACTGCTTGGACCTCTTGCAATGTCTGGCCATGCTTTGAGAGCTCAGTTAAGAAAGGTCTGATGTACTATGGATGTAACAGAGCCTTTCCCTCACAGCAGTTGCCCGTGTCTTTAGAGGACTGATTTGAATCCCTCACTGCACTCAGTGTAAGGGAGACTACTGTGCTGCCCAGTACTTGCTTACCCTGATAAAACTTCAGAGAGCCTGGAAGCATGCCTCCTCCTGGTGTACGCTGCAAAATGACTGTGTCATGACTGTTGGAGATGTTGGCAAGAACAGAGCCTCTACAAAGAGCTATTGTTACCCAGCCAACACAGATGCAATGTTTTGCTTCTTTACAGTTCATGTTAGTCAACAAAATCCATCAACCGACTAATTTATGCCTTGCAATGGGTGAGGTAATAGCAAAAGCAAAGTGTCTTGTTTAATCCTTGTCTATGAGGCAGATGCCAGTGCGTTTAGTGCAATAATCTCCCATATATAGACATATCAGGTGCCAGGTATATCCCACTAGCAGCAGGCTGGAGACTGCTCTGCCGTGACTCCCTTTCCAGTGTTTGTGCAGAACCTCCACGTTCAGAGTCATCACCAACAAGAGCTGCTTGTCTTTGCAAGACAGCTCCCAAAAGGCTCAGTACAAAGAAGCACCAATAAAAGCTGAATGCAGGAGTTTGTGCCCCTCTTTGCTGTTTTTTGTGAGCAGAGCAACTGACCTAAGAGCTGATACTCATTTCCCTACGTCTTTGAAATCCATGTCACTGAGCAGGGTTTACTGCTGAGGCTAAATTCTCATCTTGCCACCCTGGAGCAAATTTGGAAGGCCTCCATGAAAACTAAAGGATCATACTTGACTTACATCCTTATTAAGGAGAAGAGAATTTCTCTCCTGAGGATTTTATAACATACAGAATTTTTTTTTCCTTTTTCTTTTCTTTCCTTTCTTCCTCTTTTTCTTTCTTCTTTTTTTGGTAACTCTAGGCATTTGGAATCTTCTAGTAATTTTTTCATGAGAACAATTTAAAGGAACCAAATCAGTCTGTAAGTTGCTAC
This sequence comes from Fulmarus glacialis, assembly GCF_000690835.1. Classification (NCBI taxonomy): domain Eukaryota; kingdom Metazoa; phylum Chordata; class Aves; order Procellariiformes; family Procellariidae; genus Fulmarus; species Fulmarus glacialis. The sequence continues at coordinate 6,496 of NW_009194148.1, forward strand.
AGATTGTTGCTATGAATTATCCCAAAGCCTTTGTGCCAGCATATTGATTGCTTTAAAGTCAAGTGAAAATAGATGCACAGCTTAGAAGAGCCGTAAAAAACCCTCTACAAGAGCAAAGAGATTATTCATCCATACCATTTAAAAATGTAGCTCGTAGGTACATGGGTATGATTAGTGAATAAGAATAAGTGCAGCTCTGACAGTTTCAGAATTGTGACATACACACAGCCAACCGTCTGCCAATTCCTTAAATAAACTGATTGTCTAGAAGGAAGATTTTCTGATTAGTAACAGAAGAATCAGGTAGGGTTTTTTTTTTTTTTTTTTTTTTGTGGGAAGGTATAAGGAGTTAATTTATGGTCATATTTTTTTACACTAGCCAAATCAAGGCATTGGTTCAAATATTTATTAGAATTGTTACTGTGGCTGTATCCTTATTCCGCAGTGAGCTGTTTTATAATTTATGATTTATAATTGTATAGATTCTCAGTGTGCTGTAGCCAGACTTTGTTGCTCTCTCTGCCTGTCGACTCAATTGGTTGCTATCTCTTCCATGCTAGATTAGCGCTTATTAGTTCTGATAGATGTTATCCTTTCAAGTTGTTGCTAGTTTGACTTTGTATCTGGGTTAGGAGGAAAATTTTTCTTAAGACCAGAGCTGAAAGCAAGCCCTTCGATGCAGAGTTCTAGCTCTCATGGCTGTCGCTGGTTGTTAGGCTGCTCTGCCCACCAGTGCTGTGCCGCTGGAATCGGCACGGAGCAAGGGTCAGTCTGCGGTTTCTCCAAAGCGTCATTTCTAACCAGCCTCTACAAGCCAGCCTTGCCAGCTGGTGAGTTACTTTTCGCTAACATCTGAAAGATGTTTGGCAACCTCAACGAAAGGAGGCCAGCCTTTGAAGAAGTCTACTCTGCATAGAAAGGTCCTCTCAGTTACGCCTACAAAACTGATGGGTGGCCCAAGATGAAGAGAATCATAGAATCATAGAATCAT
>NW_009194149.1:0-4564 GCF_000690835.1 Fulmarus glacialis
TAAAATTAGTATTATACTAAAAATTAATAATATTATAATATTAAAAATGCCACCAATATTCCATGTACTTTCACACAAAACTGTAGAAATGAATAAGCATTTACTTTTCAGTTTTCAGGTTAGTCAAAATCTAAAACAAGCCAAGCTCTCAAACAGATAAAAAAGCTCAACTAGAAAATGTCATTCTTTATAGAGGACCAGAAGAATCTGTACTTTTTTTTTTTTTTTTTAAAAAAAAGAAAGCTATACAATTTTCTTTAAGCCTACAAAACAACAACACAATATACTGAACGTATTTCCAATGGCAGATAGATCTGTGGCAAATAGTCTATGAAAGCATAAAAAATGTACTCTTAAACAAGTTATTCACAGGGGTGTATTCACAGGGTGTAAACAACGCAATTTGTATTACAACAAGATGACCTGCAGAAATGAAGAAATATGAAAACAATACCTAGGGTGTTTTTCGTGGGTCTTAAACTGGTTTCCCACTGCTACACAAGAGACAAGGTTAAGCCTTAATCTAAGTCAGCAACTAGCACTCCTGCAGCACCAGCCAGAGCTGTATCCAGCTCTTGGTCTTGCACAACAAGACTAAGATCCTTCAGGGTCCCTTTCAACTTGAGATATTCTATGATTTTATGAACCATACCTCAAGGTACATAAAGCCTGAGTCACCACATCCTATAGAAGGGAAAGCTGGATGTACATCTTATTCTGCACACAAAAGTATCCCAAACTGGAAACTGGTCCCAATGTCTGATGGGATTCAATCACCCTGACCTACCTGACTGCAATCTAAACAGCTTACAGAAAACTATCAGCTGTAGATACGTATTCTCAATAACTAAACTAAAAAAAAAAAAAAAAAATCAATATAATGAAAACCAATGCAACTTTCAGGAAAAACTAAGAAAACAAGTAACACGCAGCATCTCTCAATTTATATGCTATAATTCCATAAATTGGGAACAGCATAGGGAATAAAAAGAAACAATTATTGATTTACTAGGCAAGATAAAAAGGACTTCAACAACATGCGAAATCATGATAGTATATTCCAATTACTACCAGAAATTTGACTACCTGGCTTAGGTGGTGCATGAACAATTTTAGCACGTGATGGTTCTCCAGGGACTGGTGTGTCTTTATCTGCACATGTTGGAAGAGAACCCGACTCCACCTTCTGCACATTCACCTCTTCTTTTGTTTCTCCTGTGTCCTTATCTTCATTCTCCACCCTCTCTGCGTGATCCACACTCAAGGGAGTCAGTTCGGACTGACTGACATGAGATTCACTTTTGTATGCAAAATCACACGCGACCACATCCTCTATATGGGAATCCATAGGCTCTTCTGTAAATAATTAAAAACTGCATAGTGAATTTCTCTCTGTATAACCGCGGCTCACACTTTGCACAATTAACATCAATATTAAATTGATTCATTTCCAATTTTACAACTGTTTTCCAACAGATAAAATGACTGTTTGCAATAGTCTGAAAACAGAAACCTTCCTTTATGAGCCTGAATTACTAGCACCAACTCATTTATGAGAAGTTTTATTTTCTCTGGTAAGTTGGGACGGTCAACTAATCTCATGCCACGACTTCAAACAAAAAACAACAAAAAAAGATCCAAAAAACCTCACACACACACACACAAAAGAGGCAAATTATAATGATTCAAAACGAACACAACAAGTTCCACCACAACTGAGAACATCTGGTTTTGGTGTTGGATAAATGGAGTGTGACTGTTCGATCACCTGGAAGAAAACCCTCCTTTCCTGGCTTGCTTTTCCTTTTCTCTGACACCCACTCTCCTGCTTAGTCCTCTCCCAATTATCACTTTTATGACCGAGGTAAAAACAGGGTCTAATTCTCTACGGCACCCAGCTAGAAAGAAAGCACGTGCCCAGAGATGAAAAAGAAAATAAGCTGGTCTATGCAAAAGGTAAGGAAATATATATTCTTCAATAGAGCAAGTCAGCTGCACAATTTGGTCTCTGGACTACATAGTGCTCTTGATCCAAAACACACTGTAAAGACACAACCTACCCAGACCTTTATAAAGGTGTCTGTATACAAAAATCAAAGCGTATTAGCCATTCGATCACTCAAGCAGGTACTTGATCCTCCTTTCAAATATCAGTATTGGTTTCCAAACACTCAGAATTTCTTACCTTCACTCGCTACTTTCGAAACATCTCCTTTGGAAATAAATTTCAACATTTTCTTCAGAACTTTCTTGTGAGACTTGGAGGTCTGAAAACACAAAGCCTGGCACCTTAAAAAGAAAAAATTACGACCATTTCTTTTGTGAAAGATTATTTCAGAAAAAAATGTTACGGAACCACTTTAAAAAATTACATTGTGTATGTGTTTTCTAATTATTTCTTAAGTTTCCCTATATTAAGTAGTCAAATATTTTACCAACACGTTTGGGTTAATAAAATTATGTTGCCTTGTCCTGCAGAATATCATTCTTTATGGCGTGTTTTGTGTGTATATCACTCTAATCACTAAAACATGCCAAGGTGCATAAAAAAGCACTGCATAAAAAAGCTTTCCTAGGAGGCTAATATACTAGAACTTTTCACGTACCCATGTTACAGATACAGCATTGATACTAACTACTAATGCCGCCAAAGTGTATCTAGAATTATTCATACCTATTCAGCTGACAGCCTCTCTTATCTGGGCTCCTAAAGCAGTGTTTGTGTGATACAGACATACTGGTTCACCGGCAACCAGTGAGGAAGAGAGCAATCGTAGGACTCTTGCTTTGGATTGCAACCCAGAAGCAAAAGGCAAGGGTACACACTTAGCAGATTGCTTACAGGAAAACATCACCGAGCCGCTCATGTGCCTGTGCACAAACCCAACAACATATATTTAGTATTCAAAGTACCATTAAAAGTAGATAAACTTTTCAAGTATTCTGTATTTAAAGCAGTAAACACAAATGGTTGAACATATTTGAAGCAGTCAAATCACTTCAATATAAGCTTCTTACCTTATTGTGTATTGAGGACAACACGTTTGATTCATGATAGGTTTGTAGACATATTTTCCACTTCTAAAAATAATAATAAATATGTATTGATTTTTTGTTGCTTATACTACAAACTAAATGGCAGACCAACCTTTTTTGTTAAAATGATATCAAAATCTTACATGAGGAGTAACAAAAGTCAAGAAGCAAGTTCTTCAGCTTTTTGCTGCTATACTAAAATACTATCCTCCTAAAATAACTGAATATTTTCCTGTTCGACAGTGTAACGTTACAAAAAGTCGCAGAGCATTGGACAAATAGTTCTATTTCAATTACTTACGGAAACCAGTTAACTGCTTTCACAGGCCTCAATTTTAAATCAGGATTCTAAATTGTATCTAAACTGACACGGCTTTGTATTTTCTTTTTAAATTTACCTTCGCCATCCTCTGTCTATGAGATCCTGGTAATCTTGAACTGTCATTGAATGTGCCCACATACCTGAAATAAATAATACAGTAACACAGTTCACTGACCACAGTTACGCTTTAAAATACAAAAAGTTCTACAGAAATATTACTGTAAATCTGAGTAGCTAATGGTGACTTCCGAACAGATGTCTTTCAAGGATTTGACATATTCATAAATCTCATAAATTACTGATTTCAACACGCACACTAAGTATAAAAAAACCAAAACCAACATAAATCTTGGGATCCAATCAACTATATTGCTCTGACTGTACAAGTTAAAAGTCTACCTCTCCACCTGCTATCTTTCCCAGAGATACACCAACAAAACAACGTAAAATTGCTCCTTAATTTTGCTAAAATCAGTTGGAAACACTGGGCCAGAAGAACTCTTCTGAGAAGAACTCTTCTGAGAGCTGAAGCTGACGCAGGCCCTTCCCAGGGACCCCTCGGAGAGCACCTGCCCAGGCGGCTACCGAGCCGAGCAGAGCTCAGGGACTGTCACCTCTTCACCGGGCACAAGAAGATAGTCCGCTTCCCGCTGAGCTGGCCTCAGTGAAACTTGAAAAATTTTAGCCACTAAAGCCACGGAGCTTTGCCAGACAGACAAGCTCTTATCTACAGGTTAACCCGGACGGTCGCTGGAGCGTCAGGCAGGGCAGTTGCACCTGAGAAGCAAAACTGTACCGGGAGAACACTTAGGGTGAGATCCTAACTACATCTTTAGTCAGGGTGCATACATTATGACAGTACTAATTAAAACATTTCATCCTTTACAAAGCTTTCCCGTTAGCTTTGCCAGACAGACAAGCTCTTATCTACAGGTTAACCCGGACGGTCGCTGGAGCGTCAGGCAGGGCAGTTGCACCTGAGAAGCAAAACTGTACCGGGAGAACACTTAGGGTGAGATCCTAACTACATCTTTAGTCAGGGTGCATACATTATGACAGTACTAATTAAAACATTTCATCCTTTACAAAGCTTTCCCGTTATTTTTGATGGTTTGCCCTTAGACTGGAGAAGGACTCCTATAAAACCAGATCATGAGGCGAGGTTTCCCGGTGAGCCCACGGCCTCCGGCGGCCCCGGCCCCGCAC
>NW_009194150.1:0-1407 GCF_000690835.1 Fulmarus glacialis
GAGGGCATCCCGGGCGAGCTCGGGGTCCTCGGTGGGCACGGCTTCCTGCTAATTAAGTGTGCCCCAGAGAGCTGAAGGGGACAACCTGCTGCTTCACACGGTCATCCTATTCGGCGTACGAGGAAGGGAGAAAAGGGTGTGTAAATGGGTGAAAAGCCGGGAAGACCTGGTGTTATTTTTCATCCAGGGAACTGCAGCTTCGATTCACCCCCCAGTGCCAGAGGGACATGAGCCACCGCCATCTCCCGCTGCCAGGGAAGCCACGGCGTAGGGGGGCTCTTAAAATAATCTTTTCTTTTCGTGGCAGACACATAACGCACTGCGTTTTACATCTTGTACCAGGCGGAGTTCAGTCCTCTACAAGTCATCAACGTTTCAGACCCACTATTTGCTACTTTTGTTATCCAGCTGTTAGGGTCAAGTTTAAATTATAGCTTTTTGTGATAACCGGTGGGTTTACAGCAGATTAAGTATTTTATTTACCTGCCATCATTATCTTAGCGGGCCACTCTCACCCTTTGACGGGCCCTGCTGCGTGCGACTCTTGCTAGCGGAGCCGGGGTGCCTCGGGGGGATGGCACCGGCATCCCACGGAGGAGATGGGGCCAGCCACTGCCGGGGTGACTCCAGCTGCTCTGCAGCAGCACTTCGCTGTTGGAAAAGATTGCTCTTCATCTGCTGACTGAATTATTTTTCCAGCAGCCTGAGCCTTTTAAGTAACTGCCTTTCAAATTGCATATCAGGATATCGGAGGTGCACGCATCAGGGCTTAAATCGCATTATCAATATAGTAATGTGCCTGGGGAGCGGAGCCATTCACAGTGGAGTCAGTGCTGTGTTAGGAATAACAGTATTTAAAAGTCTAGTGCTGGATTAAGAAAGCAACTGAGTTAATGGGAGGCTTATTTAAACTGCACACACAAGCTGAGAGAATGGGATCAGTCCAATTAGTTCCAGAAATACATCTGTGTAACGTTTCCATCAGCTAACGAAGGAGAAGATAGAAGCATTATGTCACCACCCTGCACCTTCAGCACTAAAATAATAGTTATTTTCTCAGGATACACGTTGGAGGATAACTACCAGCAGCTGCCAATTACCCCTTTCACGTGCCTACACACTCAATTTGCTCCTGCCCTGCTCTCCAGAGATGTGCCCTGCCGCTGCCTGGACGGGCCTTTGCCCTTCCTCCTCCTCCTCCTCCTCCCAACAGCAAAGCCACTGACCCAGAGCCACCACACCACGCTTGCTCCTGCGAGAGGTGGTGGCATCTCCTTGCCATTGCCCCTGCCCTCCCACCCACTCCCTGTGAGCCCGTCTGCAGGGCGTTGCAACAGAAACACAGCAAAATGGTTGAAAAGAGCCATAAGAAGCGACAGCCCCTGCGGCAAACGTGAACCGTCCTCG
>NW_009194151.1:0-281 GCF_000690835.1 Fulmarus glacialis
CTGGGGTGCACCAGGACTTGGGGTGCTGGGGACCCGGTGCACTGGGTGCAGGATTACCAGGGTGCGGGAGTACCGGGGTGCTGGGGACCCGGTGCACCGGGGCTTGGGGTGCTGGGGTCCCCGGGCACTGGGTGCGGGGATCCCGGGGTGCTGGCACCCCAGTGCAGCGGGTGCTGGGGTGCACCGGGACTTGGGGTGCTGGGGCCCCGGTGCACCGGGTGCAGGATTACGAGGGTGGCAGTGCACTGGGGCTTAGGGTGCTGGGGGGCCGGGGGCCCAGG
>NW_009194152.1:0-298 GCF_000690835.1 Fulmarus glacialis
CGGGTGTCCCCCCCACCCCAGCGGTTACTAAAAGTCACGGTGTCATTTTTTGGGTCTCACCAAGGTTCTTAGATGTTCTTTGGGTGGGGAGGAAGAAGGTGGCCACCACGCCCAGGGCACCCATGGGTGCTGGGTAGTAGGTGCCTGAGCACCCTCCCAGGCTACCAACCCCTACTAGGTGGTCACCACCACCTGGGCACCCGTGGGTGCTCGGCGGTGCGTATCTAACCATCTTTGGGCCACCAATGTTTCTGAGTGGCTACCAGTTTGTCTCGGTGGCTACCAATTTTTTGGGCAC
>NW_009194152.1:495-1438 GCF_000690835.1 Fulmarus glacialis
TCAGGTGGCCCCCACCTGCCCTGTGGCACCATGGGTGCCCAACAGCACATCCCCGATTACGAAGGGCTACCAAACTCCCTTGGGTGGCCACCATCACCCTCGGCAGCCATTTTGTCCTTAGAGGGCCACCACCCAAGGGTGCCTGGCACCCCGTGACCTACCACCCTCAGGCTATCAAAATCCCTGGGTGGCTACCACCCCTGGGAGCACCCAAGGGTGCCCAGCCTACCGTTGCTGCTGAGTTTGGTCATTTCTGGGCTACCAAATCCTCCTGGCTGGCCACCACCCATTGGGTGTCCCCACCCCTAGTCCCTTTCCAGCCTGGTCATTCATTGGGCTACCAGCTCTTGTTGGGTGGCCACTAACTCCTGGGGCACCCAAGGGTGCTCAGCACTGCATCCCCAAGCCCTACTGGGCTACCAAATTCCCCTGGGTGACCACCAGTACCGTTGGCAGCCATTTTGTTTTGCTATTCTGGTTCTGCAGCACGTGGCTAGTGCGTGCCCACGGTGGCCAGTGGGTGGTTGGCCAGTGGGTGCCTGTGGTCGTCAGTGGGTGGCCAGTGGGTGCCCGCGCGGGGTGTCTTGTTGGTGGCCTCATTAGCCATTGGGTGGCCGTTGACCCCTTGTGGTGGCCCATGGGTGGCTGTCGGGCTCCGTAGTGGCTAGTGGGTGCTTCGGGTGGTTGGTGGTGGCCCATTGGGTGGCCATGGTGGCCGTTGGGTGGTCATGGTGGCTGTTGGGTGGCCACTGGTTGCCCATGGTGGCCATTTGGTGGTGGTTGGTTGCCCACGGAGGTCATTGGGTGGCTGTACTGGTGATTGGGTGGCTGTTGGTTGTCCCTGGTGGCCATTTGGTGGCCTCTGGTCACCCATGGTGGCTGTTGGGTGGCTGTTGGTTGCCCGTGGTGGCTACTGGTTGCCCATGGTGGCCATTGGATGGCC
>NW_009194153.1:0-10283 GCF_000690835.1 Fulmarus glacialis
GCTCGGCCCCTCCGCAGGCCCCAGCCTTGGGCGGGCCGCAGCCGGCCCCTCCTTCCAATCCTTCCTCCGGTGAACCCCCTCTCTCAGCCCCGGGAGGCCGGCCCCCGTGGGCATTGCGGTTACTCCCCGCCTGTTAAACCCCGGCAGCCGTACCAGCGCCTCCCTTAAGTGGCAGAGGCTAAGCCAGCCCCTTGAGGAGAAGGGGGAAAGGAGGCGATAACGGCTCCCCCCAGCAGCCTGTCTTCCCCCCACAAAACATGCTGTTTCTTGGAGGCCTCTGCTCCAAGTTGTTGGAGTTTCCTGCAAGTACAGTCTTTTGTTTTTCGGGAGATGGGTAAGAAATGTGAGAGGAAGGGAAAAGCTTTCCCCTTTCATAAAAAGCTGAGGAGCCAGAGGATCAGCACGGACACAAGTGCAAGAACAGAGAGGCAGCCCCTCACAATAGCTTTCTCTGTTTCTAAACTCACCAAAACACACAGAGTTGCTTACTTTTGCTAACCTTCTCTTAACAGTTTTATCTACATGCCTCTAAGCTCACCAAAACGCTTACCTTTGACTGCAATTTTCGGTGGTGCTTCTGCACAAGCTCTTAGCGCAGGCAAGCCCATGGCATATCAGCTCACCACAGAGCAGCACTGGGTGAGAGGCCAGTGCTATTAGGAGATCAAAATAGATTTCAGAAGCTGGAAAGATCCCGTTGTCATAAATAATACAGACTACAGTCACTCAAACAATTAGATAAGTGTGAAAGTTTACAGGGACATCAAAAGGATCAGCATAGCAAAAGAAGCAGCTGCTCAACTCAAAGCAAGATCAGCAGGAGGGAGGTGTGGGGGGCACAAAACAAAAAGCAGAAGTAGTTTTTTAATAGAATCAACATGATGAGGCAAAAGCACTTTCTACCAAAGTTAAAAAAAAAACCCAATCCTTAATTCATCTTGGCATAAATCTATTTGCATTAGTTTTCTTAAAACTGGTCAGAAGTTTCTCATTTAGGACACTGTTATACCTGTCCTTAACAGCTCTCAGACTAAGCAAAGCCACACCTTCCTCCTCACAGGAATGTCACCAATTATGTTAGCAGAGGTCATCCAAGTAGCCCCTCTCCTGTTCCTTCCACTCCAAGCATCCTTTAAAGGGGTACAAGGGAGGCTGATACCCTGCCCACGGAGGGGCCATCCAGGTTGTAAGAACAGCTGTCTGCTGCCTCACAGTCTGAAGCAGCCAAACTCAGCAGGTAAGCCTTGTATAAATCCAGTATTTGAGCTCAAGTTAGGCCTCATACTCCAGCCTCTACAGCATGCTTTTTCATTAAACGTTTGCGCTTTCCTTCCATCAGACAGGCAGGAGTCCAGCCTTATCTTTCTTCCAGGTCCTACCCTGGAGCCCACCATTTCGCCTGCTGCCAGGAAGTACCCTTGATGCTCCATCCTGGAGCACCTGAAGAATTAACCCCACTTATCTCAAGTCCTCTGTTTATGGCCTATACCCACCCTTCTTTCTCTTCCTCTCATACCTCTACTTTTGTAATTTCCTTCCTCCCTTGCGTTTGATGTGGTTACATAACCCTTGTCAGCCCTCATCTCCTCCACCTGAAGAGGCGAGTGTTAGCGCACCTGAGCCTTGACCCTCCTAAAGGCCCTTAACACCAAGACACTCATAGTGCTTTCACCCCATGCTTCTGGTGACATGGGGAGATATTTCCATGCAGCCAAACCCAAAGAAAACATTGTGTCTTGCATTTTCCAGAACAGGGATTGTGCTGCAGAAGAATGAGTCAATGGGCTGTGTGTGACTTTAGCAGAAATCGGTGGCAAAACTGAATATTGAACCTTGTTTGCAGATACCTCCCTAACGCTTGTAACCACAAGAACAGCTTCGTTCTTGAGCCAATGCTGTTTCCTCTTTTTTCAGCATTTCACAAACCTTGAGGTTCCTACTATTCTGGAAAATAGAAAGAACAATGCTGCGACAATCCTGGGGTTAGTTTCACTTGATTTCTCAACAGCAATCTCATCCTGAGTTGTTTACATCACTCTGCCTTGGCCCTCAAGGTTGCCTATTTGAGGAGGTTAATGCTGCCCTGTTGGAACAGGTTAATAAAGTAAACCATGTGAACAGTAATCTCTTGCGGAGTGCTGCCTGGGTACTGGTAGTAGCAGGCTGGCAAACAACTGTGTTTTTCTCAAAAATAAATTATCCCCCAAACCTAATATTTTTCTCCTCAATAAGAAAGTACTGCCATAATCCTGCAATTGCTCATAATCCTGCAATAAGCCAGGTCAGCAAGATTTACATAACAGCTTTTCATGTGCATCAAACTCCTATCAGAACATTGCAAGTTCACTCATGCCCTTACATGTTGTGATGCCACTGAGACAGCTTCTCATGCAATCTCTCCTTGTTGCATTTGTTTTCTAGTCTAATGAATGGTGAGCAGTTAGTACATATGAGATAATAACATACAAGCAAACAATCTCTGTTTTTTTTTTTCAGGTAAGACCTTGCTTGTTGGCAGCCAATGGGAATTATTTTTAAAGGGAAGCTGAGAGGCAGTTTGTTACACTGTTGTCTTCAGCATGCTGCTTTAGCACTGTTGCCTGTAGCCAGCAAGACTGGGGCACTGGTTATGAAGTCCAACCCGAGTGCTGTTAACATCGCTGGAAAGCCTGACTGATGTCTTTTTCTTACCTGTGATGTTTGCGTATATCAGACAATTCCATGGCAAACACTTGGGACTTGCTTCATAGGAGCATCTCCCGAGGCAACGGCGCAGTCCTCTTGTCCTGCTCTATTGGGACTGAATTTTCCTTCTAGGAAAGCTACTACATATATCTCTGCCCTATGTAAATCAAACCTACTGAGTTCAACAGGGCTGCCTGCATGTAGCAGCTTGCAAAATTGGGCCGTAGTAATAAGAGTGAAACCAGTTGATTTGACAGTGGCCCCTGGGAGCCATTGCTTATTACTTTCCAGTAGTGTCCAGGATGTTCTCCCTGCTTTCCAAGTAGTGAAAATGTCGTGTCAATCTCCCTGCCCCATGGTGTTTGTAAGGAATGATTTTTGGTCAGAGCTGGTTTGAGATGGCACAGCATTTGTGTCCCAGTGAGGAAAGCTTGCATGTTTCAACGTCAGGCCTATGACTAAATCACTCTCCCCTATCATCAATTTAGTAATGATCAGTTACCAGTGTAATCTCCAGGTACAAGGCTATCCTTTCCTTTCTCTTCAACGCCTTTGAGCCTTTCTTTATGAAGAAGTCAGGAAAAATCTGTTCTAGCTAAAATTGATTCTGCAAGGGGACAGACTAGGCCACCACTCCAAGCGTTTGCAGGCACTAGTTTTCTCTGAGAGCGTCATGGAATACAACACATCCACCCCACCGCTACCCTTGCCTTTGGAAATTATTGCTAAGTCTGAAAAGGCATCAGTGACACTTGAAAATTCAGAACAGTGTCCACAGAGCAGGAGCAGGGATCTCAACCCCTTCATAGCTGAAGCTCATTGAGGTCAGCAGAACAGAGTGGTGAACTCCATCCAGAGCACCAAACAAGTCTGCAACAGACTTCCAGGCACATCACTGCTTGGCCATCAGGCGACAACTGTTTCGTAAATAGGTACAGCGGAAGAAAGCTTAAAATGCTTCGGTTTTGCATTCATAAGAAATGTTCGCCATGCAGAGGTTTTAGTAAATCTTGTAAAATGTGCATGAAATCTTGGAGTAGACCTGTCCCCTGACCTTCACAAGGAATACCTACAGCGTGGTTATGTAAAATACATTGGCTGCCTGTGGCAGTGTTAACAAATGCTGTATTTTCAGTGCTTTCTCCGAGAGCTGCCCCAAGAAGTTTCTTCTCTAAACAGTTTACCAAATGTCCTTCTCTCTCTCAAAGCAGATTGAGCTACAGGAGTTTTCATCAAAATGATGCACTTTCAGGAAGGAATTTAAAGGTGGTAAGAGGACACCCAGCACAGGATCAGGTCCGTAACTCAAGGTTTAACAGGTTCATAGGGACAAGATAGAGAAAAACAGGGGGAGGAAAGAAGTTAGTCTAGATATAGCTGTAGTCCTCCCCTCATCACAGTAGCCAGCAGCTGGCACCACAGGTTTCAGTCTCATCCCACAGGCCTGGGCACAGCAAAACTCATGGAATAGCTCAGTGCCACTGAAACAAATTCCCTTGTGCATGGAAAAACCCTGCTGAGTGGTGTGACAGGGCAGTTCCTCCCTGTGAAAACACTGACTTTGCTTCTGCAGCAGCCAAGCAAGGCAATATTGCAGGGTGTGTGGGGATTACCTCTCAGTAAAACCACACTCAAGAACCACTCTTTTTCAGTGATCTGAAATGGAGAAATCAGCAAGGAAAGAAACACAGGTATACCTGCACCCCAGCCATTACGAGTCCGACAGAGAACTAGAGCGAACATGAGCAGTTTTCATTACTCCCGCAATGATCACCATGCTAGGACTTAAGAGACAAAGTAGATGACAGGTATTGGCACCATTACCTCCTGTAACTCTTTCTTGCAGCAGGCACAGAAGAGCAGCAAGGGTTAGTTGCTTAAATCACAGCCATTTTGAGGTCTGAGGATCTTTCAACTGCTCTCTCCCTTGGCTATTGTGAAGTAATGGGCGTTTTCTCTCAGTACACCACAGGGAGATAAAACAGTTTTTCCTACTTGGATTTCACCCATCTCTCCTCTCAGAAGTACTTGCCACGCTTTGTCCAATAACTCATAACCAACACAGCTGAATCAGCTAGTGCTTTTTTTTTTCCCAGAACAACTATGTTAGGAAATCTTCACAGTATAGACCGCTCCAGGACACCACCTTTTGACACTACCTGCGGAGACTTGGCATGGGAAGATCGTCACATGTGCTACTTGTACTCTAGCTACTTACAGTGACAGCCAAAGACCACTGTAGAAGTCAGGGTAAGTTGCCTGCCAGCACCATCTCCTAGCAGAAGACACTTTAGAAAAGCAAAATTTACTGTCCTCCCAAGCTGATGCGTTCTTCTGAGCATGCTAGAGATCAGTTTTAGTTCTCCAAAAATACCATTCTCCTCTTAAAATAGTTTTTTTGTTCAGATCAAGGTGATTCATGTCCTGATAGTTCAGCTACCCCCAGAACAGCCATTCAGTATGAAGAGCACCTTTGCATTATCTCAATGTCCCATGAAGAGCAGGATGCAGCATTTTTTTTTTTGTTGCAGATTCTATGTTAAGCATACAGATGTAACATGAAATCCAAGCATAGTCAAGCATTTTATTGGGCCCTAGATCTCAGAAATCTGACACAGCGATGAAATTGGTGCTTTTAGACATTTACAAAAACTAATTACTATAACTAGCTCTGAAATGATGTTTCTGGACTAATTCAGACCTGCTGTCCATTCACTTTCACATGTTTTGGAATTGATTAAACAGATCCTGAAAAATAAAGTCCTTTTATTGCTGAATAGATGGGACTCTTTCCTGAGTAACTGGGATAGCAAAATAGCATGGAGAAGGTGAACTTAAGTTAACATCAGGTAGATTCAGCTTCCACATACTGTTTAAGAAACAGGAGTGTCAAAACAAGCATCCAGGTTCACACAAGCTTAGCCATTTCCTAAGTACTTTAAGAGAGTTGAGTCCCCCATGGCTTGTCATAAAATTCACATACCTGTTTCAGAGAGAGACAGAAATCAAAGCTTTGTCAGAGCTATTTTAAGAACAGCTGTCTGAATGCAATAGCACTTGCATGGTTATAATAATGAACTCAAAAAACATTTAAAACAAAGAATTTTAATAATTTCTCTATAACAAATAATTAATCAAATAGGCCGAATCCCATGTCATCATCAGATTCTTCAGATTCCTCCTTCTTCTCTTCTTTCTTCTCCTCAGCTGAAGGAAAAAAAAGACCAAGCCAATGGTCAGTATTTATGTTTTTTGCACCACAGATTTTCAGGATACGAAAGCTGAGAACACCAAAACATGTATTATTGGCATTTCAGCCTCCATAATTCATCTCATTCCCTTTCAATAGCCAAATATAAACACCGAGGGGACACAGAGACTGCTATTGAAGGGATGTGCTTTACACAGTGAAGTCTGTCTGATTCTCAGTTCTAAGCCAGACCAATCTTAAGGTGGATAAAGAGCAAATGCTTCTGATTGCCCAAAGGCAAAGTAACACAGTGAATCTGCCACAGCGAATCTGTGAACTCAATCACATAGTGAACTGCCAAAGCGTAAAAGCCTTGGAATTTGGACTCAACTGTTAAGATTTTAACAGAGAAAAACGGAGCTGCCCTGTAACAATGCCTCTCCACCCATACTCACCGGCCGCAGGGGCAGCAGCTGCAGCAGGAGCAGCAGAGCCCCCTCCAGCAGAGACTGCCACAGCTCCCCCAGCCGGCATGCTGGCAAGTTTTCCGTTACCTGAGTGGGACAGAAGGGAAAGTATTTAAACGCTCATCGCAAGCACAGAGGTAAGGCGAAAAGGAAGAGAAATGAGAGTGCAGAAAAAACAGATACTACGTCTCATGGACTGAACCTGCCCTATTAGCTGAAAGGAACAAGACGCTGCACCCGTGATAAGAAAGTATAAACTATTCTGTAAAAAAATCTCAAGAGTTTAAGATTCACAAAGGCTTATCCTGACAACACTGACAGCACATTATTAGTAAGTTTTCTTCTGTACAAAGTCCCCCTTTTTTTTTCCCCAAAACTGTCATATAAAAATAGTGGCAAACACATCCAATTTTACACATACAGAAAAACTGTATGTTCTCTGAATACAGCATAATAGCCCAAAACCTGACAATTTTAATATACCTCAAAAACAACATATAGGCAGCACTGGCTTCCCCCCCCTTTTTTTTAACAGTACAGAGAACTGTGAGGGCATGACTGGATCACACTTACAGGAGAGAAGGGAGTGGGGGGAAAGACGTATTTATGGCAAAGAGTACAGTATCTTAAACAAATTCCCCAGCACTCTATGAACCCTATTGCATCTCCTTTGGGATTAGCAAACTGAATTCTGATTTATGCTCGTCTTTGGAAAGCTAGCTAGTGCTCTGGCATCTGCCTTTCACATACCAAGGCATTCAGAGGTCACGTACACAGTATGTTTGCCTGTATTCCAATTTCTGGGAATCAGTTTCTAAATAATTCCCTGTTACTTCAAGCTCTAATAAACTAGCCAAGTAAACAAACATGTTTCATATGCATGTCAGTATGTTCTAGGAAACAATTTATTTAAAGAAGAAGTATTACAGAAAGGGATAGCGTAAGTGTGTTGTAAGCACATGCATAACGGCTCTTAGGTCTTCAGACCACACGGATAGAAATGTCCAGTTACTGCTCATAACAGCAAAGCCAGGCAAAGTCCTGGCAACCTTTAAGCAAATATATGCCTAAAAGTTACCTTGTGCCTACGCACTTGCAAAAAAAATAGAAATTAATTAATCAGAAACCTTTGCACTACCTCAGCTCTGCTTTATTTCAGCCCTATGACCCAGTCAATTAATGTTAAAAAGTTCCAGCTTTGGTAAGAGCACAAGCTTCTACAGAAGTCAGCACTGAGAGTCCTATCATAGAGAAAAGCAAATGCCAGACTTGGGGAGCTCTAGAAGAGATGTGTACTGGAGAGGCTTGTATTAATCGCAGAGGGTGTAACTGTACCCTTAATGTGAATTGACACTTATTTACATTTAACAGTCTGTTCTTCCTGTTTTACATAATTGGTGCATACAAGTGGGTAAACGCAAAATCTTCCAGAGAACTCGAAGGACAGCTAATTCTTTCTCCGATCAACATGTCCAGAAAACTATGTCATGAGCAGACTACCAGTAAGCTCATACATGTTTAAGTTTTCCAGTGTAATGTGGTCCACAAGCGAAACCCAGCAGGTACTGGCACTGACCTGCAGGGAATTAGAATGGACTTGGATTTCAGTCATTTCAGCCAAGATCCAGCATGGAAGTCCTCAACTGCGAAGCTAAACTGATGAATAATCAGGGAGTTGGCAGCAATTCCACGCTCTCAGGTTCTAAGTTAGTAGAGGCAATTATCTGTGACACTCAGAGACTGTACTTACCCTGAGCAATGACATCCTCGATGTTTTTTCCATTCAGCTCACTAATAACCTGTGTAAATTAAGTTTAGAATGTTAATAGTTTCAAAACAGCATGAGTATAAGCTACATTTAAACAAGTACTGATTAATCATCATGTGCAACGCCTCCATCCTGCTGCTTATACAGCCCCAACATTCCTTATTTCTCAGTGGAAGGAACAAGGCATTGGAACGAAAACTTTAGCTAAGTCTTTCATACTTTTCTGTGAAAGCTTTTTCATGAAATCTATTACAATAAATTCATAATGAATCCAAGGACCTTGCAGAAAGAAGGATACACAGATGTCATGGAGCCAATTAGGAAACCCCACTAATGGTCTGTTAGTCACTGAGGGACTGTTAACATATCTTGCTTAACACCCACTGGGAGGCTCTGAAGCACTGGGCCCTAGACCAAAAACCACAGGGTCCTGTTCCTAGCGTTACCAGATGTCACAGCCAAGCTGGCTATTGTATCCTCGCACTGGAACAGAGAGTCCCAACTTCAATTTTACTACCATTGTTGTATAACCAGGGATGAGGAAAGCAAAACACAAAACCCAAATTTGCTAAAGCAAGCAGGCACTTTAAAAAAAAAAGAATGTGCCACAGACCTTACTGGTGAGTCCCTGCTACCAGGAGCCAGTGCTGAACACTGCAGAATCACCAAAGCCAAAGGGCTTTAACCAAGAGCTTTTCAACAGGCACCTCCTGCTTAGACAGAGCGCGTGACCTGTGAAATGCCGTGCCTGGGGGCTTTGCTTCATCCGGAAGGAAGGTGTTTTTAAGACTTCACTAGATTTACACTGGCGTAAGATACAGCCAATGCAAATAGAAAAGGATTAATTAATCATGACCAAAACAAATTCCAGAGCAGCTTTCCGGATATTGGAGGATCAGAGAAAACAGCTGATTTATGAAGGTATTAAAAAAATGTAAACAAGCCAACGCCGAAAGACCTGGCATTTAAACAGGAGCACCACGAGTTCAAACCAACATCCCAAACCATAAGAAGGATGCTGTCAGCTCCGTCAGTCCATCATTTGGTTGGGCCTACAGTAAAACACTGTCTCCAGCTGGGAAAGTAACTTGTTTTTTTCCTCCACCTCTCTGGAAACACTCCACATAAAAGTATGGGCCAGGTGATAAGACCATTTTTTTGGTTCTTTTTTTTCCGTGGCCATTTATTTTTAAGTCCAAAAGGCTGAAAGTCTATTATATCACAAGAAACATTCTAATTAAGATACTTTCTTCTTAAAAAGCCTGTTTTTCAACATAACCATTTCAGCATTAATTTCCAAAATCTTCCTACGTATTATTATTAAATACCATTAATGTCCATGTTATAACCTGCCTATATTTCTTGGTGAAGGAACAAATGCTTCTCTGCAGTACACTAAATAAGAGTTTATTACTGAATATCAGGCCTTCAAAAGTGTTAGCATTGAATCAATACTAACCAAAAGCCAAAATTAACATTAAGTGCAAACTATACATTATGTCAGAACAGAACTTATTTTCAATACATAGTTATCTGTAGCCACCATCCCATTGAAAATTATTAGATTGAGCAGTCAGAAGTCAGCAACAACTGACAGAGATCTTTGCGATGGACAGGTGTTAAATAAGAAAGCCAGACTTCTACAAAAACGTAAAAATAGTTCTGATTGGTTAAGCAGTGTTTTAGAAATCACACATGTAATGATCAGCGAACGTCTGAACAAAACAAGACTAGATCAACTGCAAGGCAACTAAAGAAACACTGAGGCCAAGGAAACAGCTCCAATGTCTGATGCTGGCTGGGACGCGACCATCTGGAATTAAGAGGCAATGCCACCTTGTTCATGCGTTCATCGTCCGTCTCGATGCCAACGCTGTCGAGGATCTTTTTCAAGTCCTTTGACGTGGGAGACTCGTTGCCACCAAGGACCGCTAGAAGGTAAGCTGCGACGTAACGCATCCTGGAAAACAAGAGAATTGGATCTTCAGCGCTAACGATCTACTGTTCGGAAGAAGTTTCTCCTCGCTGGGGGATGCAAACCTCATCCTCCCAGCTACAATTGTTTTGCTCTACGTTTAGATGAAAACCCACGACACGCGAGGCCGCATACCGGCCCCCTGCCAGCACGGGGCCCCGCACAAGACAGCCCGTTAAACACCGCAAAGCCACAGCG
>NW_009194154.1:0-3568 GCF_000690835.1 Fulmarus glacialis
ACAGCCCCCGGGCTCCCTCCAGCCTCTGCAGCAGCCCCGGCCTCGGCTCCGGCTCCTTCCCCTCCGACAGCCTCCAAGCCTTCCCCAGCCTCCGCAGCCCTCGCGAGTCGCCCAGCATCCAGTGTGACAGCCTGGAGTGTCCCTGCTGCTGCTGCTGCAGGAGCGTGGGGTCGGTCGGCGTCTGCGAGGACAGCCTGCAGGCCCCTCTCACCGTGTGTAACGACCGAGGGTGCTTCGGGGCGCGCCACAGCAACCCCCAGGCATCCAGTGACCTCTCTGACAGCCTGGAGTCCTTTGGTGTCCAGCACGACAGCCTCCAGTCAGTCTCCAGCCTGTGTGAGAGCTTCAGGTCCTCCAGCTTCAAGAGTGACAGCCTTGAATCCCTTTCCAGCCTGAGCAACGGGTCCACCAGCCAACACAGCGACCTCGAGTTTACCAGCCAGTGAGACCGCCTTCATCTCCCCATACAATGCACTAGCCCCTGGTTCACCTCCAGCTACTGAGAGAGCTTCCAGGTTTCTGCCATTCGTTCAGCGGGCTACGTTGTTCCAATTAATTTTTGCTGCATCCAGTGCAATAACCTCAAATACTGTCCGTGGCTGCCATTGCCAAGTTACGTGCTTCAGAGAGGCAGTGGTCATTACCTGCAGCGTTAATGCTGATTTTTTTGTCATCGGTTAAGAATGGAGGTACGTGGTCCTCGGAGGAATCCCAGCTACCTCTCTGATCTCTATCAGAACATGTTACGGGCTGAAGAAGCACTGGGACAAGGGCAGCAGCAGCCCCCAGCAGTCCATACAAATAGCAGCATGACTCTTCGGAGCAGTACTGCAACCAAGGGGGGCCCCCAGCCAAATAAGCTTCAGAGCAGCACTTCCTCCAGCTGTGATCCGGCATTACGGCCTATCATACGGCGCCGAGCAAGATCTTTACCTACATCACCCGACAGGAGGAAGCGGGCAGCAGTGCCGTGTCAAGTTCCTGGATGCCAGAGTCGTATGAACCGGGTGAGATTTGCTGATGCTTTGGGCTTAGAGCTCACTGAAGTGAAAGTCTTCCAGACTGGGGAGGATCCGTCGATCCCTTTGCATGTCCTTTCCAGGCTCTCCATAAACTCAGACCTCTGGTACAGCAGCTCGGACTTGGAGTTTACCATGCAGTGCTTGGTCCCTGACTTCCAGCAGCCTGCAGACTGTATGGATTTCTCCTCCCGACTTCAGGAGCAGCAGGTGTGTCTTGAACGAGTGACCAGCTCAGATTTGGGGCTCAGTGGCACCATCCAGGTTTGCAATGTTGCTTTTGAGAAGCAGGTATCGGTGCGATACACCTTCAACCAGTGGAAAAGCCT
Organism: Fulmarus glacialis; assembly: GCF_000690835.1. Lineage (NCBI taxonomy): Eukaryota > Metazoa > Chordata > Aves > Procellariiformes > Procellariidae > Fulmarus > Fulmarus glacialis. Next base: position 1,349 of record NW_009194154.1, read on the forward strand.
CCATGAAGTGTGTGCTCATTGGCACAGTAGCATCCCTGAGAAAAACGGGCAGGATCAGGTTGATGTTTTCACTTTCTTTCTCCCTGTGCCTCCTTTCCTCCTTCAGCTGTGCTCTGTTGTCCAGTTTGCAGCAAGGTACCAAGTCAACGGCCGGGAGTATTGGGATAACAACAGAGGCAAAAACTACAGTCTTACCTGCCGGACTCACCCCCTTAAGATGCCTAGAGAATGTGAGGAGAGCTGGATCCACTTCATCTGAATGAAGAAAGTGGATGCAGAGCAGCTTGTCAGTAGCCTCGGTGGCACTCTCTTCCTTGGCATGGCTCTCTGCTCCTATGGCAACAGCCTCCTTTTTGAAACCTGCCAAACCTGGCGAAGTGTTCCAGGGCAGGGAAGTAGCCAATGACCCGTACAAACTGTTCTAAACCTCTCAAGAGACAAAAAAGGGCCAAAATGTGTATTGAGTTACATCTGTTGAAAGGCCAAGTGATTTCTTGTAGCATATGAATCAGTGCAGAATGGTTCCAAGGGATGCTGTCAGACTACCAGAGAGCAAAACAAGACACTTCATGTTGCTAGTAATATTCTAGGTTGCATAGAATATTTCTAACTGATCTATTTCACTGTTTTGTACTGTCTATTTTCTAAATGGGCAGTGTGGCTTTACTGGTTTTGTTTCTAATTATCTCACCAAGTCTGGGCACTATTCCATTTATGCATAATTTGGATGGTAGACACTGCAGAGAAGTACTTTATATATATATATAAAATTAAGACTGTAACCATGTTAAATATTTCCATTAATATTTGGGTTGGAAATTAAATGTTATTATGAGCAAAACATACATGAAAATGTCCCATCAGCCCCTCTGTTTCCCTTAAAAAAAAAAAAAAAAAAAAAGGTGCCTTTTCTTGTATCTAGTGTTTGCTGTAGGCAGCAGGAAGGATTGTTACCAAAGTTTGTGTAAGGCAAATCTTGGGAAGTTCTCATCTTTTTCGGGTGATGATGCACAAGTAGGCTTTTTCTCTAGGTGGTGGTACAGGAATTGTCCTTTCCTTGTGCACCTGTTTTTACTAAGGGAAACTAGAGCAATTTTGCACTTGTGTTGCAATTACAGTTGAAGATCTCAAAGCACTATATGAATGCTAATGATCTTACACTGTTATTTGAAACAGGTAAATTTAAAAATCAAGAAACGGATATGAGATATAGATATATATAAAAAACCACAATACAGGGAGCTGGTTACAGAGCCTTGGAGTAGTACACCAGAATCGTGAATCCTGTCTGCATGTTCCCCAGCGTCCCAGTACTACTGCAGTAGTATCTTTGAATTCTTTAATCAACTACTTCTCATTATTAACCAGTTGAACTCCAAGACTGCATCTTTTGCGACACAAAGCGGGAACTTCAATGACGACTTTACTGGTAAATTGATACTTATATGGACCCATAAACAGAATCACTTCTGCAGCAGGGAGAGCACAGTAACACATGCAGTCTTCCCATGCTTCTTGCTCTGCGACTTTCATTGTGTGGTTTTAGTGTGGTTTAAGATTGGCAACAGGCTTAAATATCTAATAAGTAAGAGATTGTCCATGATTTTTTTCATACATATTCATCACTGCATGCAAAGTTTAGCTCTATACGCGTAGCATAAATTTTCAAAACTGGCTGGCTGGATGTATTAGAAGAGCTGCCTTTTAGAAGGATTATACTATGAAAATCAGGCCACTTATTCAGGCATCTTATTTTGGATTGCTGCTTATTCATCAAAATCAGAAGTAGTTTTTAAAATCACAGTTGTAAACAACCCATAGCCAAGTATATATTAGTCCAAAAAGTCTACTGAGTAATTCTGGAAGTGCAGAAACCCCCCAAAAATTTATGTGTCTGGCAACTTAATGTTACTACTTAGTTGTGATACCCATTTAGCAAAGCTAGGATTTCAAGTGAAGAAGCTGCCTGGTTCCATTAGTTCCATTAGGCTTTCAAAGGAACTGAAGTCATGAATGATGATTCTGTGAGCTGCTGAGCACCTCTTGCAGAGTACTGAGAAAACTCAATCCTATCTGAAACTGTTGAGAATTGACTGTGTTGTCTGCTTTAACTTTGTATTGGAGCACTGTGAGGTTGAACGTTTAAGTTGAAATTGTTTTGAAGGAGTAGGTGAGGCTGAGGTGCAATTGCCAACTACACAGAGGAAAGAGCGCTGCCTG
>NW_009194154.1:3599-8569 GCF_000690835.1 Fulmarus glacialis
CTGCGTTATTTTCTGTATCTGGGTTAGAGGAGTGACCATTACCAATCTGGCAGCAACTCCTGCCTCCTAGAAAAATCAATGCAGGGACTGGAAGTCTAGTCTTCCTCATACGGCACAAAAAATGAGAGCTCTGTCAGAAGGGGTGCCTTCTAATTGTAAGGTTTTCTTGCCTCCTATGGTGGGCTTCATATGACTAAATGACATACGACAATATAGGACATAACATATCTAAACTAGTCAACCTATGCTCTTTATAGTCAATGGAGATGTGTGGCGTGACAAACTGTGTCATCTCTGCTGAGTGCAGAGAGAACACTGCAGGACTAGTTCTGCCATACTGAGATTCTCAGCATTAGTGCAGGTTGTGCCAAATTGTGCCAGAATCTGTAGATGTCAAGTTAGATGAGCTGAAACACGCCTTCAGTGAGTGCAGAAGAACCTTTCTTGGCATGAATTGAAATTGCATACCCTTGCTTTGGTGCAACTTGCTCACTTAAGGAATTCCATTAAAGTTTATCCAGTATTGTTAAAGACCATAGAAGCAGCATTTTATGTACTTGTCAGCAAAGTACACGCACAGAAGCACTTGTGCTGAATAAAAGGCACTATTTTAAAGTATTGTTCCTTCCCTCTTTCCCCCTCCCAAATTACCTTATTTCTTCCATCAGCAAAACCACTGAATTGCCTCTTAGCACACCATTAAAAATCCCTTTCTTATGAGACTGGTATTTTACACCAGTTTTCAATGGATGTTGCTGGAGCCCGATGCAATACTTGGCTTACTGGCAGAAAGACACTGTTGCCATCTTCTGGGAGAGACTCTTTCATGTGCTAGCAAATGTCACATCTGAGTGTTATTGCAGGCAGGGACAGATGATGTAAAGCTGAGGCTGTCACTTTAAAGGTTAATGTCATGTATACCACGGTGTCAGAGAGGTGAGAAATTAATGTCTTAGCAATATGAGTTTGGCTTGTATTGTCTTCCTTCCGCAACCTCTCAGGGTATTTGCATGTGCAAATTATTGAATACTAAAGCATTGTTCCAAGTTTGCCTTTTCTCTCTTTGCTTGTCTTGCACTGCTGGAAAAGAATTGACAGTAGCTGTTACTAAACCAGTTGTGTGGCATTGCTGACTGTGAGTTAAGCAGGCCTACCTTATAGCAGAACTGAGAGTATCTCTGGATTAAGCTGTTAAACATTCACACATGACTACTGGCACCTGTCACATGAAAGATTAAATTTGCACTTATGTTTTCCTGTCGCATTCAGTAATGAACATCAAAAGGATTCTAGTTGACAAAAAAGGGATTAAGCCATTAAGTAGTGGTAATATGCACCTGTCATAAACGTAAACTTATGACTACCTTTATAAATTCTCAGGACAACTTGACTGCTTGCACTGTGTTCACATTGACACTTCCTTTGTAACAAGGATTTTGTAAAAGTGAATTCTTCACAAGGGTTATTGCCATATAATGCACTTTTAACAAACTGTATTTATTATAGTCATACAATAAATTAGTATCTAGTAGTCCACAGTTTCAAGGTTCTTTCAAGCATGTTTTTTAAATAAACATATGGAATCCATGTAAATGAAAAGGGGTTGTCTTTCTTGATTAAAGATCTTGTCCAGAATAAAGTACATTACACAGTATATCAATAAAGCACATATGCTAGACAAAAGGTCATTTTGTTTTAGTGGAGAGCTGTACAATTGCAAAGTGCTTAATTCATTTTAAAAACAATAATAAAACTATGGCTATTGTAATACAAAAGATTGTAATAAAAGCTTTTCACAATTTTATGTTGTTTTTGTCAATGGTACTCCTGTTAACAGTTAAGAAAATTCACGAGGCAACTTAGTGCTGAGTTGTCACTTACAGAGCAACATATTCAGGAAAGTAAGGTGGGTTCGAGTTGCTAAAAAATGAACAGCACTTGATAAAAACACAGTGATTAGTCTATATAGCTGCAAAAACGACCAGGCTGCCACTTCTTCCATGGAATTTGCTGTCATTTCAGCTCAGAGTTCTGTGCATGCAGCATCTGCAGGATTAATGTTGGGAAAAGGCACACTGCCAGTTGATTCTAATATGGTTTCATGGAAAAGAAGAGAAAGGGGTATTCTTCTAACAGCACTTTCCAAAGCTGTGCTAGACTGTTCTTAACACATTAATTTCAGAGCCTCATAGTTGTGTTATTCTTTCTTCCATTTTTCTTTCAGTTTTCGTTGCTGCAGTCTTTCCTCTCAAACCATGTTCTTTTCACCCACAGGTTTCTTGAAAATACATCTACATAGAGTATGATAAGAGTGTCCCCACCTCTACAACAACCAATTTATCCTCTATATGAAATGCATCTCCATCAGTGTCAAGCATTTACTTGATACAGTTCAAGATTTGAATCATCTGTTGCCAGGTTTCTTCTAAAGCAAAATGGAGACATTTAACTAGAAGACATAATTAGTAAATACATATATTGCCACTTTTTAATCAGTATTAATAACTTCAACACTGCATTGTCAAAGTTGCTTGGGGGAAAGATGATTATTGCAAATTCCAGTTTAAATACGTGGGAATGTCTATATTATGCTAAGTTGTTTAAGAATGTCAATGCCACCTTTTATTACAAAGTATACAGATTATGTGTTATAAATATACGCATGTAGATGAATAAAGGAGGGTGCTTTTAGAAAGCATGGCATTATAAGATCTTGTCTTTATGACTCTTGTTTTTCCATTTTGCTATACTACTGATCTGAACTGGAACTAGCAGTAACACCTTAATTGTCATAACTTTACCCACTAAAATAGAGCATTAAGTATCACCTGGAAATAAATATGGCAACAATAGTGTAGACTAACCAGGAGACCAGCAAAGGACAAAGATAGTGGTCTTTGATTTTAACAAATCACTTGAAAACAATGTGAATTTGTTTTAGCCTGGGGGGTGTGGGGGGTGTGGGGACGTGTGTAAAAGTATTTAAGAGAAGGATTGGCTTTTGCTGTGAACATCCAACCATCAGGTTTATCTTACAGGTAGTTAGTGTTATTTCTAATATAGGTGTTATTTTTACATTTAGTTTCAAATTCATAGGTTTTTTATATTTATCTTACAATGAAAAAAAATTAAATTCCAACTTGTAGTAAAAGTAATATGCTAACAGTCAATTGTAATAACAGTACTTAATTTAGTGTATCATCAGTGCTCAATATAATGTTATATGTACTTTACAGCATTGCCTGGTAAAGACACAGAACGACAAGTCTAAATGATTACTCATTTGTCAGCATGAATCTAATGTTAGTACTGACTTCTTTCCTCATTTGGCTTTCTCCCTATGATCTCAGATATGCAACTATTTCAGCTGACACTTGATATTAAAACTGTTGGCATCAACGCTTCTGACCCTTCTCAGTTCTACAAACAACGGCAGCTGTGCCAAAGATTGATTATATTGACCAGTACAATGTTTTCCAGTACCTGTAATGAAGGTAAATATTTCTGCTACTGTAGTGAAGAAAGGGTCCCTGTACGTAGTGCTACCCTACCCTAAAGACAGTTTTGCTTCCATTTTCTCTGAAATGTTTAAGTGTAATTGCCATGTCTGTGGCCCAAATAATTTCACTGCTTGTTCCAGACTGTTTAGTGCATAACTTGATGAAAATTCTGCTTTTTGTTGACCTTCCTTCTGCTAAACCAAACAAAATAGACATTAGAGAATGAGAAATGAACATACAGTAGCCTCCCAGTCATGTCAGCATACCTAGTGCAGGAGGGAAAGTGTATGATCCACTTTTCCCGTACTTTATGGCTCACTTTTCTTTTGCTATAGAATGAGTAAGGCTGTTTTTTTACAAGATTTGAAAATCTGTGGATAGTCTAAGCCTGTGTGTATGCTAATGTGACTGGTAAGGGAAAGCATCAAATGCAAATTAGCTTTAATTACTTCTGCTTCATATGATGAAAGTAGAATTCAGAATTCAGTTTTTATACAAAACTTCTGATGCTCCGATTTCCTCATGCGAAGTTTTGTCCCTAACAGGTTTCTCAGTAAAGCTCTACTTCTACAGATCTGCTTCAGATCATCCACTGCCTTCTAATAAAGTATCCCAACAGCAAATGTGTCAGGAGTTAGCGCTGCCGTTAATCCCTTTAGCTGAACGTGCCTCCTGCAAAGTGCTCAGCACTACTCAGTTCTATGGGATTAACGCCTCAGTGGAGATACTCCAATTCTCATACCACTTGTCATTTTCTTGAATTACAGTGACATCTGATGGTATTTTAAATATTTTCTGTATGGCTTTTTTGCCTTTTATAGTATTGATTTGTTTTCTTTCTTATTTTAGAAAGCCAGTGGTATTATTTTATTTATAATTGCTGCAGGTTCATCTGCTGTGAAAGGCGATTCTTCTCCTAGATGCTCCACTATTGCTGCTTATTCTATGTATGAACAGAGATGCTTTCTGATACTCCACTGGAATATGTGAGATTCATGCTAAATTTTATCACCTCTATTTGTGATATCACCAGTATCACACCAGTCCAGGTAAACCCCACTTTGGAACTGTTGGATTTCATTTGAACACGTTACCCAGTTCCCTCTGTACAGACCACGAATGTCAGTAGAAGCCCTTACCGACAACAGCTCTGTATCCGAGTTTTGTATCTCTTTTACCTACTCGGGCACTTACTGGTAGTGAAAGTGTTTCTGCATTAAGCATACGAATGAATTACACTGGTTTAGCAAACTCATGCTCAGTAAGTTTCGTCTACACTATGCACAGAAATTAGTGTTCTAAAAATATCAGTAAAGACCATTTGTACATAAACCCAGTAGAACAGTGGAGGTGCTGCGTAAGCAGGCGCAGTCCCTCGACAACCCGCTCGGCGGGAAGGGCAGGCGCCCCACCGCGGGGGCCGGCGGGGTTTGTCGTAGCCGCTGGGGCGGCTGCGGCCCCATCCGCACC
>NW_009194155.1:0-18519 GCF_000690835.1 Fulmarus glacialis
CCGTGCACCCCGGCGCGTGCCGGCCCGCGCAGGAGCCGTGCTGGCGGGCGCTAGACTGACGGGGCACCTTCACATTTGGTGTGGGATTTAGACACCTGTCTGCAGTTCCAGGTGCCAATGCCATGCCTTGGAGTATGAGCCCTCTCATCCTTAGTAAACCATGGTCAAAATCCCCAAAGAGAAGGATTTCAACCATAAATCAGACACACGCTGACCACAGTGGGACACAGCCAAAACCTGTCTTCAAAGGACTTCTCAGGCAGAACAGGCTATGATGCCCCATGGGTACTGGAGATTACTGCTATTTTATAAAGCAAGATAGAAAGACTGGACTACTCAAAAATTCTGATTGCTACCTGTCTGGATTTAGAGTTTCAATTTTCAAGCCACTATCTCAACTGTGAAATCTGAATTCCGCCCCCCCCCCCAAAGATACTTGGTCAAATAATTAAAAACTGCTTCAGCGGTACAATTATTATGTTGACGCTCTTGTCTTTCTACCCTGGCTCAGAGAATTCGTTCCTTTTGTTAGATAATGCAGACGGAAGGGGTACTGACTACTTGCTTTTATTCATAAAAGTCTTTAAGTTCCAAGATTATTTAAAATAATTTGCTGCCATACAAATGTACTTCCTATTGCACACGGTGCTTTCTCATCAAAGATGGAAATCCAATTCCCTAGTTTCAATAAGCCTTCAAGTTTTCAGGCATTGCTGTTTTCACACCGTACGAAGGCCTGTCTCTCTGCACATCCATGCAATTCTTCTGGCAGTTCAGAGCAGAGGGACAGCACGTAAAACGCTGCTTTGTGTCTCTGCCAATACTAAACTATTGAAGTTTAGTGTTTAGTTTATTGAAGTGCACATACTTTTATGTGCACCTGGTTATACCTTCCACCAAAAAGAGTGCATGGTAGAGGCACTTTTGTGCCAACCATGGAATTTTTTTCCTTAAAAAAGTATTTTCCCTAAAGCCTAATAGAGATTACAGCCCTAGATAACTCACTTGCTTTGTTCCAGCATCAGAAGCACGCAGCGGAAAGAGCTGAAACTCTGCAGAAAGGGCACGGCCGGACCCTGGCGTGAACACTGGTGGCCGGACAGCCAAGTGATCTCCTGTGTGCAGGGCAGCCAAGGGCAGAAGGCGAGAAAAGACATGGGGGGAAAACAGGATTTTTGTTTTCTTTTTGTTGTACTTGAGGAGAAAAAAGAATTTGTCATCTGGCTAAGATAGCCAAGTACGATGTATTCTACAATTCCTACCTAACTCTATGAAACAGCTTATATCGAGTGCTATTGATACCCCACATCTCTCCTGTGTTACTTTCTTTTGAAGTTCAAAGCCAAGATGCTACTTTGAGTTGGCTACATTTATTCGCCCTTTCCTTCCCTTGAAGCAAACATAACCAGTAAAATTCCCTGGCGTATTTCTCTCCTTCCTGAAGTTTCTTTTCCCATTTGCCCTCCTCCATATAATCAGACCCCTTTTCACACACGGGTGAACCTAGAAAGTCATTTAGAGTGGGAACCACATGAACCAGTTCAGTGAACATCAGGTAACTGTGCCTTAGAGGCCTTTTTGAAGGTCAAATATTTCTGGGTAATTTTTCCAGCTACTTTCTTCGCTAAATGAAACCGGGAAAAAAACAAGGTGGCTTTGTAAAAGTCTCTAATTCACTGGCCCCATGAATCCGCCTGCCCCACATCCCTGCATGGTTTCCTTCTATGTTTTCTTTCCAAGACTCCCATCTTCATAAGTCACCTGCCTGTGCAAAATTTGTGTGGTTCACTGTTGCCCTGAGAATGGCTGAGATTTTCAAATACACTTCCCAATAGGTTCTTACAGTTCTAAGTCACTTCAAGCTTTTGCAAAAAAAAGGCTTACTTTACATTTTCATCATGATACGAAAAATAATCTAAAAATCATCTCTGAAACACACAGACAGACAAACCGGAGTGCTTGTGAACCTGGCAATCTGTGGTTGCTTTCTGTGTGATTTCTCCAATGATGAGTGTTATAGGTGAGTTCACACTGCAGCTTTTCCTTCCAGGCATTATAGATTTGGGTATTACCACTAACAAACCAATAAACTTTGTGATAATAAATAAGAAATTAAAACATTGATTTAAATGAACTGACAAGTGTAGAGCCACAAGATGGTCACGTAATGCCAACTTTCATACAAAACTAGACAAAGAACATAAAACAAAATTAAAGAAACATTATGTTCTTCTTTAATACGTGCAATTTCAACTACAGAAGTAAATAGATTTGTTTTATACTAAGAATGGAAGCACGGAGGAACTTTGCTAAATAAAATGTCTATTTTAGGAGAGATTTTCATTTAATAAACTGGACTTATTTTCTGAAAAACAACTTGTAATCAAGAACAGAACAATGCCACTTAGGCTGTAAATTCATCAAAGCAAAGGCTTTTTTAAATTGCAGAACCTAGCACAACAAGGCCCTGGTTTGTCCTCTCAGGAATGCAATACCAATAAATAACAATGCAGTGAGTTCCCAATCCCAAATTCTTTACTGTTGCTCCAGACGCTACAAAGGTTATGCAGAGTTTGCACTGCACAGGATTCCTTTCCTGCACATAACTGTGAACGTGCAAAGTATTTCCAGACTCTGGACAACAATCATTATTCAGACGCAAATGTGGTGGTGGTCGTGGTCAGATATACATGTAGAGATGCACGTGAATGGGCAGGTATATGCTGAAATGGGCCCATTTTAATTAAGGAAAACATGAATACTGACAAATAAATTTGAGAAAGTAATTTTAATGTAATGCAAGTGCATTTACTGCTAACCCCCGGTACAACTGCACAGGGGAGAGCTTTGGCTGCTGCAGGTCACCCGAAAACAGAAGAGCCGAGCTCTGCGCCCTGCACCAGGCAGCGTTTGCTGAGAGCTGAGCTCCACTTTCCATTGCGCACTGGACCGTAACTGGGCACAAATCCTTTTTTCCCATGGGGTCCATCCCCATGGGCTCTGGGTGGGGGACGTGGGACCATCCACCTGATCCTCCCCACCGCTCCTCCAGAAAGGTGACAGGCAAGCCTCCCACCTCCGCCGTGTCTGCTGCCATGGGCGTCCACGACCTCCTGGGGAGAAAAGCCCTGCCCCACTCAGCCCCAGTCACTGCTTCGGACTCGCTGTCCCCAGCGTGATGGTCCGCTCCAGCCAGAGAGTTAAAACTGTGTCCAAAATACATAAATGCCAGAAAAACTCCGTACCCCATTTAAAGATTTAGCTCAAACTCCTGTACCATTCTGCTCAGGAGAGGAGGGAGAGTTTTTGCAAGAATTAACAAAAAAGGAGCTGCAAAATGCACTCACAAGCTAGTAAAGAAAAGGAAAGCAGCCACTGCCTCAGCACAGCGCGACTGGGTTAGGCTGAGCAAGGCTGGGCTCTCGGGGCTGTCAGAGCTGTTTGCCTCGTTGATGGATCCCACAAAAGCCCTTCTAAAGCTTTATCCTAAAGGAATGCAGTGTCCAGCAAGGACTGATAGTGATCGCAGTGATGAAGTCCCCACAGGCACGTGCTTCCAAGGAACAATGGGAGTTAACTGCATGCTGGGAAAACGTCCCTCATCAGTACGGCAAGGGCAGAGCGCGGCAAGGTGATAGATACTCTTGGCTTAGAGGGAGAAAATGAAAGAGCAGATTCAAGGCTGGAAGAAATCTACTCTTCAGTGGCAACATGCCATTGCCCGAGAATTGCCCAACCCTTACAAGGAGCAGCTGAGGGAACTGGGGCTGTTTAGCCTGGAGAAGAGGAGGCTGAGGGGAGACCTCATCGCGCTCTACAACTACCTGGAAGGAGGTTGTAGCAAGGTGGGTGCTGGTCTCTTCTCCCAAGTAACTAGCGATAGGACGAGAGGAAATGGCCTCAAGTTGCGCCAAGGGAGGTTTAGACTGGACATTAGGAAAAATTTCTTTACTAAAGGAGTGGTCAGGCCTTGGAACAGGCTGCCCAGGGAAGTGGTGGAGTCCCCATCCCTGGAAGTATTTAAAAGACCTGTAGATGAGGCGCTAAGGGACGTGGTTTAGTGGGCATGGGGGTGTGGGTTGACGCTGGACTTGATGATCTTAGAGGTCTTTTCCAACCTTAATGATTCTATGATTCCATGATTCTATGATTCTAATTAAACTACTCGTTTCACCACATTTTCTTTGGGGATGCTGCTGAGGGACAAGGAACATCAACAGCTCTCCTGTGAAGCCTCATGAGGCTTTCTGTGTACTCCAGATGACTAATGCTTGCTACATATCTATGTGGCTAAGTGCTGAACAAAAGTTACGTTTTGTCATCCGAATCTATTATTGCTGCTCTTCCTGGGTGCAGAGTCATTAAGGCATCTTACCAGCTGTACTGGGCAAAGCAGTCATCTGCCACACACCTGATCAAATCTAGAAAAACAGCTTTTATTCACTACAGTTGCTCCAGATCTGGGTTGAAGATAAAACTCATTGGTTTTCAGGGCATTGGGATGCTTGCTAGACATATTTGTTGCTTTTGGAGTAGGTGTCAGAGGCAAAATGACTGGAAAAGCTCAAGGATGTCCTTTGGGGGCATGTACTAAACAAGAGCGAATCAAGATAAAGTGAAGCAGTGCACTGCTCCTTCCTCCTCCTGCCTATGGCCCTGGACTACCGAGATCTGTGATTATTTCTAGAGCTTCCACAAAAAGTAACTTTTGCAAGCTGTCGTTATTGCACAAGGATCTGCACCTCTACTAGGAAAATGTTGAACAAATCAAGATGATGAAAGTGACTTCTCTGTATCAAACTCTTCTGGAGAACATAGATGCTGTCAAAGACATAGGGACACAAAATTTGTCTGAGGTTCATCCAGCCCAACAGTGTCTCCAATAGCTGTCATTATCAGCTCCTCAGGGGAAGGCAACTGAAGTACTCGGGGGTGACTGTATCATTTTAACCACATTCTTGCAGACTATTTCAAAGATTTCCAGTAGAGGCATCAGACCTCAAAAACGTTTCCAGTCTTCTGGAAAGTACTCACTATTCCCAACATTTTGCAGACCATAAAGGAACAGAAACAATAATTACACAAATGCATTCCCAAGAGGTTGTTTGGTAAAAAAGCTTGACGTTAATTAGCAGATCAATGGATTATCTCTGAAGCCTTTTAAAAGGCTTAGCTACATCTGCGACCTCCATTTCCCAGCCATCAGTGCTGACTTACACAGTGAGATCCACACCGCAGTTAGCTGAGCAGTGCTGGTTTCATGTTCTTCTATAACTCTTAAGCAGAAAAACCCTAGTTTTGGAGGTTTGTTATTCAACTTACTGATTTGCTGCTCCTTAGCTGACAGCTGAAGTGGAGACGGGTCCTCCTGCTCACCCAGTAAAGCGTGGTTCTCCCGAGAGGAGGTCCTCCTCAAATGCCTCCACAGCAGGCGCAGACACTGGGATTCGTGGCGTTTGGAGCCATGCCTCCCCCCGTGCTCTTTTTGCACTGCAGCCATCAGCCGGGCTGCTCGGTGGCGCACGCAGCTCAGCTGCTCCCTGGACATGTGCTGGTTACAGCAGAGAGCATCAGCTCAAAGACAATTTCTGAGAAACCCCATTTGAGACATTTAAGGAACATGACTTATTTAGGTAACTTTCATAGACACAAAAATTTGCATAACGCCACGGATACCAATACAAGGTCGACCCATCTTGCCCCAGCGATAGTCACAGTAAGACAGGCTGCTGCTGCACAAAACCTACCAGCCATGAAGCCGTGCAGTCTGCGTGGGCTGGGGAGATCCTTGGGTGCCAAAAGAGATGGTGGATGAGCTAGAACTGCTGGGCTCTATAAAGGGGCTGCAGAATGAGAGAGCCTGAGACAGAATGAGCCATTTTCAGGGTATTTTTGTCAACAGGAAAGGGACTGGGTGCTCCTGGGCTGGGGGAGCGCTGAAGGTATTCGGCTGTTGGTAGTAGGAGGGCAGCTCGAGGAACGCTCACTAAACCAGACCCTCGTTTGTCATTGACATTTGGGTTGCCACACACTGCTGCAGCCAGCTTCCCCTCTCCCCTTGCTTTTGGCTCTGGCAGGGAGCACAGGCAAAACGGACGTTTGCAGGCTGCACAGCACCTTTTTGCAGCTGCAAGAAGAATTACCAGCCCTCTCCTGCAGTGAGTGGGATGGGAAAACCCTGGCTGAGCTAGGTTTGTATGAGACCGAGCATCCCCGAGTGACAGTAACACACGATGCAGCACACTTGCCAGCTGTGAATAGTGCCCTGCCTGGGTATGGCTACGAGCTGTGGGCACGGCTACGAGCTGTGGGCAGAAGAAATCACCCAGCCATGCACCGCATGTGTCACTCACAGCATTATCATGCACTTGTACCATTCCACAGAAATACATGTTCTTTAAGGAATAAGAAGTGTGTTAACTCTAATTATTTCTAATATTGTAACTGCCCATCACATGCACACACCCACAGTTTTCTCTACTGAAGTGCAAACACAACATCTTTTAATCAGTACTTTCTGCATGGTTAAAAAACTGCTGTTTGACATACCGTACTCTCTTCCCTTCCTGCCTGCTTTGATTTCTTGATGCAAGTCAAGATCCACACCATCTGCATTTATCTTGTACTTGTGTTTGGAATGAAATAGTTCAAAACATGCACATGGAGATCTATTCTGCGTAAATATGAAATTCTATAAATAGAAAAAAATAGAGACCAAACCATTTCAGTATTTTCAGTCTACAAACATGTTGTTTGTCCCCACTAACAGCAGTCTAAAACTATAAACTATATAGTATAACATTTGCAGCGTTTATATAACATATATATAGCATTTGTTAAAGGCACATTGTCCTTTAAAATCAGCTACATTCAATAACTTTTGGTTACTGTGTGTATTCGCAAACTGTAGTAAATCACACAATTTGAAAAATGCAGGGAATAAAATAATATCTGTGAGTATCAGCACTACCTAAAAGAGCATGGCATCTAGACACTAGATCTCAGCTTGTATCCCTGCCTCCCACAAAATATATTTATTTTGTACATTACTTAGCGGTTTGGGGTCGAAACGCAGCCCAAGCTGGAAGAGGTCCGGTGGCGTCTCTCCCAGGCTGCGTGGGAGACGAGCAAGCACCCTCGGGGCAACCCAGGGGCTGGGACGGCTTTGGCAGGCAGGGCAGGAGTCTGCATTTAGCAGGGGCAGACCTCTCGCTCTCCCTCTCCCTCTGATTGCAACCCCGAACTGGCACTGTCCGGCAAGCATGTGTTCCCTGTGTAAGTATGGCTATCTTTAATGAGCGATATGTTGATTTCTTCTACCGGGGCGGATGCCAGGAGTTCTCTTTAGTACCAGTAACGTTTCATTCATGATTTCAGTGCTCCTTCACAGAAGGAGCACAAAGGAACGGGCTGCCTGAAGACAGAGGGCTCCTGCGGGGAGAGCAGCAGCGGACCCCCCAGAATTACTGCTGACCAGAGAACCTGGCTCAGAGTGGAAAGAGAGAGTATTAATTAGGATTAAAGGGAAGTAACTGGCTTAGTATAATATGACAGCTGTACCAAAGAGAATGCCACATTTTCTAGCTGCAATCCCTACTGTCAGATCTCTGTGTTATATTTTAGGTATTGGACAAATTGTGTTGGCTGCAGAATATTCTCCGTTACTGTAAGTCATTGGAGCGGGGCAGAATTATCTATATTTAGGCCACCAAGTCCCCCGTGTTAATCTTTACTCCCTCTTTGTTTTAGTACTGCGCTTTCTATTTTTACCTCGCATATTCTGCAGCAGGTCTGGATGCTTGAAGAAGTTGGGGGGTCCTTTCCCCAGAAGAATTAATGGCTATGCCTGTAGTTTGTTCTCCATTTACTTCTTTCTTCCTTTCTTCATGTGCGGGTTTTCTTATAACGCAGGCTGTGAAAAATACTCCAACCAGAAAACAGCAGACCTGAAATGGAAAGCAAATGATAAATCAAACGGTGGTAGTAGAAAAGGAAAGGGGTAACATTTGTAGTGCAATTTTGCCTAGAATTTCAGTCTCAGCCGTGCTTATTTAAGATTATGAAGGTATATTTGAAAAAGACAGCAAAGGATTTCTGGATGACAGAAACAAATCATAACTGCACAGTTGCCAGACTGAGACAGGAGTAATACTCGTTGTGTACCTTTGTCCTTCATCAGCCAGGCTCTCTGCCGTAGTTGCAGCCAACAGTACCACATTCAGCCAGGAAAACGGCTCACTCAGTAGAAAGGGTGGTAAAAATTGGCACCACATAAATAACAGTCATATACTTATCATTGTAAGCCAATGTTATTTCTGAATGTCTGATCTCTAAATAATTTGAAACATGGGCTAAAGCAGTGATATTAATTGGCATTTTCCATTCATATGACCTTCAGGAGCTTCGCTTTGCATTATTCATCAATCTGAACAAAAGTCCACAGGACCACCTCGAGGTGCTTTCCTTCTGATGGGACTGGGCCTGGCTGGCTGCCTCCTCCCTGAAACGAGGGAGCAGCTCGGGTGCACTCAGGGAAGGGATGGAGGCTGCTGCAGGATACGGGGTGCTTCGCTCTGGCTCTGCACGTTGCTGCTGGACCACTCCTGCCCTGGGCCTGACCATTCACCCTGCTTCCTCCAGTTCTCCTCAGAAGGAAGCTGATCTGGGAAGAACATTTTTCATTTCCTCCAGCTTTCCCAGTTTGTGAACTCAGACACAGCGGCAACGTGCATGCTGCTCTCCTATGCCATCCTTGAGAGTGCAGACAGCGACAGGAAGATTTCCTTCTGTTTGTCCTGAACCCTTTCTGCTTTCCACTGGGGTGGGGAGAGCAAGAAAAAGAGGTGAATTCAGAGGAAGAAGAGCTGAGAGCAGTCCCAGAGCCATCTCCCCTCCCAGACAGCATGGGGGTCTGCATTGTTCCTTGGAGTCACCATCCCTGGAGGTATTTAAAAGACGTGTAGATGAGGCGCTTAGGGACATGCTTTAGTGGGGATGGTAGTGTTGGGTTGACTGTTGGACTCGATGATCTTAGAGGTCTTTTCCAACCTTAATGATTCTATGATTCCCCGGCGCTGTCCCGGGATGCTCCTCCAACAGCATCTTGTGGGCAGGTTTGCACTGAAGACCAGGAGCAGGTAGCTGCTGGCCCCCGGGGAGCTGCCTGCCGTGCAGGGACGTCCGGTACGGAATGGTATTTTGTACACTACCTTCCCTCACCATCTCTTGTCTTCCCAGGTGTTGCTACTGGATGCACACTGCAGGAAAGGAAAGCCAGCAGAGCACCGTGGAGGGAAAATGCCCGGGAGATTCAGGCCTTGCCAGCTGTGATCAGTAGTCTCAGAGCCTTTCCCTGCAGGATGTGGGAACTTTGCATGGTTTCAAATAATACAGATCAGAGTGAATTCCCCACTAAAGAGGAACCCACTAACCAACATTAATGCTTTTCTCAAAGCAGGAAAGGTATGAAGAGGAGCACAGGCAAGGAGAAGGGAAGAAATGTCTTTGGAAAAAAGCCCCAGGGCTGCTGGCGATATGAAATGCACAACCTCGAACCCGGTCAGTGCACAAACAAACAGCTCTCTGGAAAGACAAAGGAAAAAGAGAGAAAAGGTTAAGAAGCATCTCTGAGCAGCACTGGAGCCACCCTACTCCTACCAGTAACTGCCAGCAGCAGCAGGTAGATAACTCATGTTCTCATCCATCTCAACAGACAAGAAAAGAAAAAAAAGAGATCAGAAACAAGGCATTTTCCAGGGAGCAAGGAGCAGCAGTACAGCAGGCTTAGGACTACAGCACTTTCCTTGCAAAGGTATTTGGAGGTCCTGAGCGTTTTTAACTTCCACTGGGTTTGCTGGTTGTTGGTGCTCACAGCATGACAGCCACAACATGTCAAAGCATGCTCCTTGTTCCTGGTAATTGAACTCAACCCTTAACAAAAGTTCCCCGGTGTAAAATCCAGCAGGGCGCTGTGGGTGTAAGCTCTTCCTTCCCAGCGCTGAAGGGACGTGGGCCCTCCCTGCCCCGCCGTGTCTATAGATAGATTTAGATGGACCTCTGTCATCTGCCTGCACGAGTCACGCATTCCCGCAGAGGATTTATTTTAGACACCTGGCACTCCCTTCAGAGAGAAGTGAATTACTGCACGGGGCACACACAGTGGGACAGGAGCACCGGGCACCGAGATGCCTGTGTCCTCTTCAGCTGCCTCGCTCCCTGAGCTTAAATCGAGAGTGTAGGTGCCTTGGCTTGGCTCCGGGCTGAGCAGATCGCCACAGGGGACGTGCAGAACGGCTCCGGCACGAATCGGTACCAGACAAAAGTAGGCAGCGAGGAGAGGTAGTGACATGCAGGACGGAAGGGGGATAATACGGGGAGGGTGGGGAGAGAAATTATTTCAGAGCTGGAGCTAATTTTGTAGAATCTGGCTGTTAAACAAAGAACCACAGTGTTTTTAAAATTCTGCTTATTGAATTAAGTCACTCTCCTGCCAACTGGATTACTTCAGCTGGCTGAACAATCTGACACCTCTTTTTAGAAAAGAATTTGCTAACGTGACCAACTTAGTATGACGGCATACCTAACCATCCCCTTCGCTGCGCTCTCGGGGAAAGCCAGGCCCTACAGCTGAAAACAAAGCCCTTTTATGGGAAACTTCTATAGAATTCAGAAAAGACTTCGAATAGAAATAAAGAAAACTCAAAGCATTTCTGTTTTGAAGCCTAATAGAATCATGGATTGGTACTTATACTCTAGCACTTTTTATACATTTACATTAATGTATAAAATGTGTATTCTTTTGCACTAAAATTTAAAAAGAATCAATAATTTGATTATTACATATTAATAGGTGCTTTTGGAGCATGACGTTTCTCCTTGGCTTCTGAGAACGTTCATAGAAACACTCAAAATCAGGCTCTGAAATCAGGGAAACGGCCTCCCTTTGCCCTCTGCGTCAGCGAGTATTCTCTGCCAGCGTGGCTGGATGCTCGTGTTGTTATTTGTACTGCAGCAGCACTCACAGAGCTGAACTGAGATCAGTTTATGGTGCTGGGTGTGATTTTTGTACCCTTGGAGGCAGCCCTTGACCCAAACAAGTCTGCTTAGGAGAAGGGACGTTTGTCTGTGTTTTATATAAGGGAGCGGACGCACAAAGATTATCCACCATGCTACCTAAGTGAGATTGCTGGAAAGCTTTTTTTGGATGCCAGAGCAGTGGCTTAACCTGAAGATAAATGTCTGCTAAAAGGAAACAGATAGCTACTGAACTTCACCTTTTCTTAACTTCTTTACCGTTACAGTTTAATTACTGTGCAATCTGAAAACCTGATATAAGTCATTCTCTCCCAAGACTCCCCTGCAAACACACTTCAGCTCTCCTTATAGCCCAGAGTTGTCACAGTGGGACAAATGCAAACACCATGAGTTTTGGAAAGTTATGGGCATCCTCTGGCTTCTTCTACCGTATCTCCAAAATATCGCGACTTCTTCTTCTTTACCTCCAAGACAGCTCTATCAGTCTCTGAGGGCCTTTTCATTCCTCTGAAATCCAGTCCTGCCTTCTTGCCCACTGATTTCTTGCTCACAAATAAAAGCAGGTGTTTTACCCTCAGCTGCTACTTTCAGTGTTAAAAACAAAACAACATAGCTGGAAAGAGCTGGAACCCTTTGGGACAGAAATCCCAATGGGATTTTTTGGGATGCCATTTGTGTGAGAGGTCGCTGTTCTAGAGGGTTCTTTGGTGGCTTTTTTTGTATCTCAGATTCATTGATGGAAATCATCAGACTTCATTAGATCAAAAGTAACATCTCTCTCTGCCACAGACAGACAGCCTTTGGCCACAAGTTGTACCAATCATTGGTTCTTAAACTAAAACTAACTATTCAACTGGCATAACGCTTAGCATAGACATATTTAGATCAGGGCATAATTTTAGCTTAAAGTTATTCTCAGTGAGCATAATCTAATATTCCCAAGACAGCTCCATATTAAGTCAGGGCAAGATTTGATGGAGATTTTGAACCAGCTTAGTGAAATCAATTTACAAAACATGTCTTCAGTTAAACCAGTTCAACTCTGCACAGTTCTTTAAATACCAATCATTTTTATGGCTAGTGTTCCTCTGAAAATGGCCTGGTGCAATGCAGCATGCTTTTCTTGCCCTTTTTCTTTCTGACACTTGCTCCAAGTGCGAGCTGGAGGAACAGAGACATTTTCCTTAACCTCCTTTCACTCCTGGAAAGCCGGATCCCTGAATTCCCCCCCCAGACACCACTTTGGTTTCTTGCCTCAGATGCAGAGGAAAGCAGAGCTGAGAACAGACTCCTCCTGCATGGCTGGACCAAGGACCCGCAGAATCCACAACATGCCCAGACCAGGAGAGAGAGCAGAGAGGCTCTGGGGAGCCTACGGCTTCGTGGCTCCCGTGCTCCTGTGCTGCCAGCCCTTTGTGACCCTGCAGCTGTCAACCTCCTCCTGGAGACGGGACCCTTCCCAGGAACTCCCCCAGTTCTCCGGGGGCCGATGGCTCCTTCCCCCCGCTTGCTGCGCAGAGGAGGAGCCGGGCCTTTCAGCAGCACGCGGTGCATCAGGACAGCAGCTGTACCACCAGCTGTTTGTTCAAAGGCCACGGGTTACGGAGCAGGCACCGTGCGAGGACACCGGTCCCTGTAGGGCTCCCGCAGAGTGTCTAAGACACCAGCCACATTTGGTTGCCACTTCAGGAGGAGATGCAGGCATCCTCTCACTTGTGCTGCAGCTTTAGTGCGATGGAAACCCAGGCACAGAGTCACGCCAGCAAGAGCACGGGGCGCAGGCACAGCGCACGCAAACAGCCAAAGGCCACACGGACGCTATGGCCAACGCTGGAGCGTTGGAAAGCACCTTAGCGTCGTCCTCCCGCGCTGTCAAACCTGGAGCCTTCAGACGTCGGCTCGTTACCCACTGTAACGTGCTGGTCACAAGGTATACTACAGTGATCCGTGCACCTTCTTTAATACCGTAATTTGAACTTATCTGCTTTTTCACTTAACACAGACAACTGTTGTTTCAGTGTCCCCTCAGGACAATATGTTCTCCAGAGAAAGGCCCAGGGACAAAGAGCATCTTTTGAAGGCTCTCATTACTTCTGTGCCATATTTCTCATATCTGATAAGCCTATTTGTGAAATTCCAAAAAGAGATGGTTACCTCCTGCTGCACAAATAACTTGGGCTAACGTTACTTTGATACAAACCTTCTGTGATACATTTCTGTAACCAAAGAAGTACTTAAGTGCTACCCTTGAGGAAATACTAGCATAATGTTTCACGTCTGTCTCATTTTGACTCTAATGAACACTATTTTTTGTATCAGCTCTACCCTTATATCATTACAGTGTGTTTTTTCTTTCAGTAAGCAGTTAATTCTATTTACTAGTTACTGCAGTTACCGCTTCAAATGAATTTCTCTTTGGAATCAGCAAAACACCAAGGATATTTTACAGGAAAGAAACGTTTATGTGATTTTGTCAAACGGTACAAAAGGCATTTTGTAGATTTTTGGATTTGTCTAAGTCCTGTATATTTTTATTTCTTGACAATACTCCAGAGTATATGAGAAATTAACAGCTGTGCCTTGGAAACTGTACTAGCCCTCGCAGGCTGGACCCTAGGTCAAGGCCCGTAGCCTCAGGCTATCAGTCAGCACCACTGACCCTGTACTGAACCATATTCCCACTGCCACAGAAAATCAGTTCTGACTTATCCATGAGAATGAACAATTTTCCAATGACAGAACGGTCTGAAATTGGTGATCTTGGACAGGCGGGTTCTAACTAGGTGAGAGTCGAGCCCTGTTAAAGTCTTGCAAGCACAAATGAGAGAGGCGGCCGTTCTTCCCACGTATGAAAGGTCCATAGTGGAGGCTGTGATCAAACAGGCTGGCTCAGTCTACGGTGTCTGCAGTCAGTAACGAAAAGGCTCCCGCAAGAGCAAAGCCCGTCTGCCGCACCGTGGACCTCCCCACGGGGCTGGAATGCACCTTCAGCCTCTCACACGCTTTTCTGCACAGACAGAGTCAGTCCAGCGCATCGATCTGGCGTGGAGGGGACCAAGCAGATGGTCTCCATAGGCTCATGCCCTGGGGCAGCTTTGCCTCCGGGGCTCACAGGCTTGCGTGACCGAGCCTGGCGTGTCAGAGCATCACCGCTGCACCCGCAGCTACTGACCTCACACGCAGCCTGCCAGCAGGACGCTGCACGCCATGCTGGTGGCTGCGCCGGGGACGTAGCATAGAGCAGAACCAGCAACAGGTTTCTTTGTCTACTGCATTTGCTAGACTTATTTCACTGGCTACTGTGGTCTTTACCACCTTTTTTTTTTTAACATGCAGATGGAACTGCACGTTAAAGGGCAAAAGAGAAAAAACTCTATGGCGTTGTCAGAAAATATCTATGCTTCTCTACAAAACATGTATTAGACCAGTCTAGGCTAAGCTTATCATAAGTCTTAGATCTCTGCATGTTGCTCATTCCAATGCATTATCTAGGGCTAACCACAGCAGAGAGAGAAATAGCTGAGGACACAAAACACAAGAATTTTAAGCATTCACCACTAAAATACAGTATATATTAAAAATGCTGTCAGTGTTTACCGCTAAAGTCAAGAGCATCCCTGGATTTAGGCTTTGTTCTATATTTCATGCCGAGTTCAACAATAAATATTAAATCACAAGAATTTAGTTTGAAAGTTCAGAAATTTTTAAGGCCCCTCAAAAAGAGTTTAAATTTACTCCCTAAAGCAAAGTGCCTTTCACAACATTCAGAATGCATTGACGTTATTATTGCAAACCATGGACTCACAGCGTAACTGCAAAGCCTGTTGCATAGGGTACTGCCTTTTAAGAAGTGGTTTATGAAAGAATGAATCCATTAAGAAACTTAGGTCGAGGGTTTAATGTGGAGCCACCCCTGGCTATCCTCACCCACTCTGGGCCAAGCCCAGCACAGACCAAGCTTTAGCGCATAAGAGACACAGATTCTCCAGCTCTTGGAAGGACTTCACCATCAAAAAGACGCAGGGCTCAGACTGACCCAGAGAGACTTTATGGGGCGACATCCAGCAGGACTAGAGACTGCTCCGCCTGTGGGGACGGCTGGTCTGCTTCTGCAGCACTTCCCGCGGCAATCACCCCCCCGTAAACTCCGGACGGGGGAACTGTTCGAGTTCAGCAGTTCAGGTGGGACGCGGGCACCACGGCTGGCTCTGCTCTCTGGGGCCCCGCGGGGACGCGCACAGCCCTCCAGGACAGGTCTCTCTGTGCGAGGTGAAAAGCCTTTCACAAAGAGATCCTTCACAAATTGGCCTTGTCTCCTGTTTTGCTTATTTGTAAAAACAGAACAAAAGTCTGAAATGCTGGGGAGCAGGAGAAGGAACAAGTTTGGGGTTTTTTTCCCCTTGTTTAAGGAATGTTAACTCTGCCTTGATTTGCTAGAGGGTCTCTTGGGACCCAGAAGGATGTTACTTTTCCCATTGCTTCCTCAGTAATTGTACAGATTTTCTGGACCGGAATTTCTCATCTAGAACACAAAACAGCAAAACCCCACACTTTCCTGCGGTAGGTAAGTCTGTTCTTTTGTATTTAACAAAGCAATATCCCTCAGAATCAAAAGCCCAACTCCTTCCTCCCCTCCCTGCAAAGTTCACGCGACACCAGCGAACGCTCACGACCAGTGACTCAGCCTGGCAGCTGCATCACTAACCACCCGCACTGCTGGCCAAGGGGCCCGGCGAAGCCAGCCACGAAGGGCTGGAAAGTGAGTCTTTCAGAAATGTTGCCAGTCAGAAAGATGAGTAAATCTGTCACATAGGTTTGCAAAACCCCTGAAAATGCAAGTGCAGGTTGCCAACTGAAAAGGGAGAAGACATGAAACACATTAAACTATTCAAAGTGAGGAATAAAGTAAAATTATTCCAATGAGGAATACTTGCATTTTAGAAAATTGATATATATGTTACCAGTCAGAAAGGCTGCTGTCTCTTCCAGAACGTACTGCTTCTGACAAGACCTTAACTTGTTGGCTGGTATCACCACTAACACCTGAGACAGCAAACAACAGCTAATCCTTACACTGTTTTCGTGCTAATGACTGAACCAAGATAACTGGAGCCCCTGGCAAGCTTCCCATTTAATTCCATTAACTCCAACCAGGCCTCTGCTGATTGCACCAGTCAGCATAAGAGAAAGCCAGGAGCCAGATCCCTGGATTCAGATGTTTAAAACCAAGGAAGTCTCCACCGTAACTTTCTGGTACAGTTACCGGCAGTCTACCCAGCTCTTACCGAGCGACCCAGCATCCTCAACAGTTTCTACAAAATGGTGCAGAAAATCATCATTTTCTTCTGAAAATGCTCATCTTTTTGCTGAGAAAATGGATGAGGTTATTTCATTGTGGTTTTTTTTTTTATCTACTCTGTTATGCGTCAATTTAAGCAAACGCTACGCTGCATCTCCTTACTCGTACGCTGTGTTAGAGCTGCAGAGCCTCCAGGAAGATCATGTTTCCCCTAATGCAACGCAGATGTCTCGATGGCCAATCTGCTCAACGCACCCTGGGAGCTGCTGACCTCCCCCCAGGGACCCTGACACTTGGGGGAGATTTAGGTTCCTGAGATATTAGCTGAAAAATGCAGCTTAACAGGGAAAAGACTTCACGTGGAAATTGACTTTGAAGCCGGTTCAACAAACTGAACACTATTGAGTCTGGGAATGTCAAAATGTTTCACTTAAATAAAAAAAGACATTCCTGACTCTTGTTTGGAGTTTTATTCCCACAAAAAAAAAAAAAAGAAAAAATTTTCTTTGTTTTTGAGATGAAAACAAATGGAATCTATATAAATTTCTCCTTAGACAGATACTTGATTTCATTCATCTCTAATTTCATTTCAAGGTAATTTCTTTAGAACACAAACAACAGAAAATCTAAACAGTGTCCAATATACAGTTACAGAACTGAGTGGGTATAATACCAGGTCTCTCCTTCCCCAAACTCACAAAACATCTGATTCCACTAACACCATTAGCTGCTTTTTGCAAACAACTGTGAAGAGGAGGAGGAAACCTGACACTGCTGCCGGTGTTTGTACAGATGCGGCTCTCCAGCGTGTTTGGGTAGCAGCGCCAGAACCAGAAGAACTTGAGGCCAAATCCGAGGAATGCACGGATACGACGACGTTGGTGCAGACCTCTGTGAACCTTTGCAAGCCCTGTCAGAAAGCACTTAAGGCTATTCAGCTGGTGGGATGACTTGACTGGTGGGACATTCTTGACTGGGGCTGTGAGTGGAGGGTGCCCTGTGCTGCACAAGGACTTCTGTTACAATAGGCTGATCTACACCCAAGAAAGGAAATTAGCAGCCCTATGGATCTTAACGATGCAAGGAAATTCATACGCTTGCCTTCTTAGCACCCTGCTAGCATGAATCAAGTTCACAGTGCAGCTGTATTAGAAAAAAAAAGTCCTGTTAATACAGACAGGGCCAACGATGGATAGTGATCCCACCAGGTCATTTCCAACGTGCAGTATATTTAGCAAGCCAAGGCTGCGGGGCACAGCATACCATTGTTCAGCAGATGGAAAATCCTGCCCTTGGCAGGGCTCATCAGGTTACGCTCGGCGGCTGTGTAGGGGCTGAACTCGGGGGCTGCTTTCGGCAGCCCCCAGCCCCAAGCAGCAGCTCCACGAGCAGAGGCCGTGCAGGAGCACAGCCCCAGGCTGTCAGCTCCTCTCACAGCAATCTTGTCATACAGCGTGCTTGCAATACTTAAATGAAAACACGGTGATGTTTTTTGTCAAAGCATTGACAACTGAACTGTCAGTTCAAGCTTAGAGAAATGTTAGGAAGGGTTTGGTACCTTGGAATTCTGATAAACATGAAAAATAAATTAACCGGGGAAAATTAAGCTGCAAGAACAATTGGTATATCCCCTCAGTTGATACAATTTACAGGTCTGTGTGAAAGTAAAAAAAATGCTTTCCAAATATTTTCCTTTTACTTTTGAACATTCTTCTACTTTAAGCCCCAACAGGCTGCAACATATTTGCCCACTCACATTATTTAGTTAAGAAATTTTGAAATAGAAAGAGATTTGCATAGACGTTTCCTCGGTGGTGCTTTTGAAGTGTTATGTCTGGGATAACTGGTAAAATCCCTAGAAGTCTGTACACCGCCAACATAAATAGAAAGTATATTTAAGGATGGGGGATTATCCATTCCTTGACGGGGCTGTGCTACATACCACTAGCTGTCATACATAGTCTGCTGTCAGTTCCTAGCAGCGATTTTGTTTGAAGTTCAGTCCAGCACAAATAATGCTCAGATAGGCTTTTCTCCCGGAAAACAAAACCTTCAGACCTTCAAAAGGAGCTGTAAGGACTCATATGTGACCACCATCTTGGAAGTATCTCAGAAACAGCATGAGCCAGTGGAGATTTTTGAAGCTTCAGAAAGTTTTGTTTTCTTTGTGGAAAACCTGTTATGGC
>NW_009194155.1:18543-26976 GCF_000690835.1 Fulmarus glacialis
CCAGGATGGCTGAGAGTATAACGGGGAAGCCAAAACCAGTGTTAACAGTTAACATGACGCCGTGTTCCTACCTGCAAATTCACTAGAGAATAACAATTCTCTGCAAATAAAGCTCAACTGCTCTACATCAGCAACCAGTCTTTGAAGTTAGAAAACCTATGCTGTGGGTCCAGCTCATTAACATTAGATACTATGTTTAAATAAACCTCTACATTTTGTGGAAGTTTTTCCCATCCCACAGCTCTGATGGATGGAGGTGCTGAGCGCCCCTGTGCTGGGGATGCTGGGCACTTGTCTCCCATGTGCTCCCATCTACATGTTCAGTATCTTCCAGAAAAGAATAAACCTCCCCACTGCGCTCTAAAACCCAATCGTGTCCAGGTGTTTTCTAGAGGGCCCACGTTACCCCGCCAGACACCACTTTTATGCTAGTTTAAAATCCATGAGGGATAACATAGGGGAGACTAGAGCTGTGCAGAAATACCTGCAAGCAGATGCGACGCCATGAAGCCCTAAAACCTTTGAATTCTACACCCTCAGCAGTGCCGATGGTTCCTTGGCAGGCTGGGCTCGTGCACTGCTGTGGCCATGCTGCAGCCTGGAGCAGGGTTGCATGAAGCAAAGCACGTTACACCCAGAAGAGCAGCAGGCTGCACTGGGACCGCGCCAGCAGCAGGAGCAGGACAGAGCTGAAACCCGCTGCTGTCCTTTGCTCTGACACCCTCCATCCCAGTGTGTCCCATGGGACACGCACACCCTGGAGACCTGCAGGCGGCCGCTGCCCAAGGGACAATTCTGCCCTTCCTCACTGCTCACAGGTACGGGGCCAGAGCAGCACCTGTCCAGAGCATCCTGAAATTAGCAGCCTCCTGTTTGAGATTTGTGACTTAGTGAGCTCTAATATAACTGTGTTACGCAAACCTTTATCTTTTGCCAAATGGGGGGTCGGCCAAGGTGAGGTCATGCCTGACCAGGGCTGGTGCCTGGGTGGGTCACAGTGGGGCAGCAGCAGGGCGATGGCAGGGCGGCAGTGGGGTGGCAGTAAAAAACGCAGCGTAAAAAAACCCAGGGCCTTTTAAAGCATTTCCAGATGCTGTTCTGATACTCATGCTGGGTGTCAGGTTATAGGAACGAGACAATCCACGCAAAGCGGTTGCGGAGCCACGTCTAAAACTGCATCACCGGCTTCACTGAAAGAGCTGACAATAGCATTAGCATGAAACCAAAATTAGAGGCTTAACTGAGCTCTGCAGTCACTGAAATTTATGACAGTTCAGCAATTCATATCCCTGATTTTTCTTGACTGAAATAATCATAAAATCAGCTCCCATTCATGCTTCTCCCTGCTCCACAAGGAAAAGCCCTGGTAGCCTGGCACGCCTCGCACATGGGGAGCCTGTCTGACACCTCTGCCAGGGCTCCTGCTGTTCCCAGCAGCTACAGCTACTGTGGCAGGAACAGACCTGGAAAGAGATTGCGTGTCCACAAATAAGCATCATTTTACAAAACTGGGATGCTATATTCAATGCCAGGGCATGGGAACCATCATTAACCATCACCAGCGCGTGAATACATACAAGACACAGTACATTAGAAATGGACAAATAAAAACACCTGCAGAATAATGACAGAAGATGAGGAGAGGTAAGACAGAAAGAGGAGAGAAGTCAGGCTGTCAGTTACACACTGGATTTCCAGTGCACTGGAGTTAAGAGGGATGTTATTAGTGCTGAGTTTGCCTCATCATTTCAGATGGAAAAAGCTATTTGTTCATTTACTTGGGCCATTCAAATATGAGAATTCAAGAATCAGAAAGATGGACTGGATTGCAGGATGCACATCCACGAGCACACACATTAGGTGTGTACTGGAAGAGCCCCATCAGCCGTCCTGCTCCCAAGGCTGCGATGGGATTCCCACTCCAAGCCCTCCACCCTGCAAGACAGTTAGCTCAGTGCTACACATTCTTCCTCAAGCAGCAACTTGGTTCATATGCTAGCTCTAGAAGTGACTTCCTTTTTTTGCATTACTATTTCTGGTCCACTGGAGTTGAGTGAAAATTGAAGAAAAATTTCAGATTTCTGTAGTTCTTGGATAATTTCATGCAATTAATTCTTCATGTGATAACAAAGAGTTAATCAATATATAGTCTGAGAGAGAATAAGACTAGATTTACATTAATATTATTGTCAAGACTACTTCCTTCCCTAGATGTAGGCAAGTTTCCGGTTTCATTGCCACCACTTTCTCACGTGGTGTCCACAGCTGCAGGGAAGGAGAGCAGCAGGGACCCGATTTTGAGATGCAATTGCGCGGCGTCACTTGGTCCTACGTGCAGTAAGTCTGGAAGTGATGTCAGGCTGGTGTTGCTGCTGTCCCTAGCAAAATGGGGAGATGCTAATATTAACAAGTAAGGAAGTGAAAGCATCTCCCGCTAAACACCAGATCAGAGTGTCAGAGTGGAAAATAGGCCCAGCAACCATGTCTTGTAAATAAATCAGATGATCTTCTTTTAAGGTATGCAACAAAATCTGCTGAAAGGAATGTGAGCCTTTCCATTGACCTCACTACCGCACTAGGGTGCATTACACATTTTAGGCAGAGGAAAATGCACCCTATTTAATTGTACATGTTATTTACAAGTTGAGAGGGGTTGTTCTTTAAGATCCAGAGTGAGAGACGTAACATACTGCCATTACAGCTGCAAAGTCTGAACTTCAGTCAACACTGAAGAAGCAAGCAATTGCTCTGCTTCTATCTCAGAGAAAATGTGTTGAAGACCTGCTGTGAAGTATATGGCAACATGCAAACTCTTGCAGGCTTTCAATGCAAATACTCCGTGTATGCCCTTCTGCCTGCGGCGTGCTCACCTGCAATTTGCGTGAGATTGCTACTGTTTTATTTTTAGTTCATTGTTCTGTACAACATTTGGAGTTTCTGATCCATAAATACATCTTCTCATGGTGGCACATTTGGAAAAGCCACAGGGTGCTCCCACCTCCACTTGCACCTGAAGCCTCTGATCGCTGACAGAATTGAGCTTCCAAACCAGTCCCTTTTCCGTTCTTTCCTCAGCGTCTGGCTCGCTTTTGGTCTTGTCAGCAATTTTATTTGCACCCTCTGGTCCGGATGTTGCCCGTGGCTCTTCGCAAAAATCTCCCAGTTCCGCTGTGACCCATGTGGAAGGAAGGGCCATGGTATGAGACCTGTTCTTCACCTCAACAGAGATAAAGACCTGGGCATGGCTGGGCCTCTCCGGTGCTGCTCCTGATACTACGAGCAGCCGTGTAATTCAGTGCAATCACCACGCAGCTCACTGCAGCTGGTCGGTCGTCTCGCCTCCTCCCTTCTTCCTACACTTGCCACAGGCACGAAATGTTCCCAGGCTCCCACAGTCATCCCCTGGGGTATGCCAAGTCCATATGTTGCTGTCCCTTTTCACATGCATTTTCAAAGAGCCAAAAAATTCACTACTTGGAGATACACTTCTTTGTGCACAGTCCATCCAGCAGAATGAAGAAACCTAGCCAAAATGGCCACCAAAACATGTCGTTGCTTAGTAAGACCTCACTTGACATTCAGAGGTATCAAGTATATTATTCTGGAGTGAAGTAATATAACCAGCCCTATTTCCAACATAACATGCCTAACTTTTTTTTTTTTTTTTTTAAGTAAAACCTTTTTATACACTTTTGCTTTAAAATTCTCATGTTGCCAGGAATAGAAATGTCCTTCTATATTACATTACAGAAATCCATTCGTTCCACCATTTTTGTCAGCGTTTAGGGCTACCATCAGAGGACTCTGACTTTATTCTAAAAATCATCCACGTGTATTACCAGCAATCAGGTATCTGTATTAGAAGTCTACAGTTTACGGCTGTCCTTGGCTACCCCAGGTAGCTAATGCTGTTGGAGACGTCTGCTCCGTCCCAGCATCCGGAGGGGAACACGACGTTTCACTGCCGCTGCCCACAGGCAGACTGGTGCGGGGGCCTGTAACCCCCCCAGTGCCCCGCTCCCCCTCGGGGGGCTGCGCGGGTCTGTCAGCCTCTGAGCCCAGCTCTTCAGGTGACATCTCTGTCCCTGAGGAGAGCATCGTCAAGCAGACTGAGGCTTTACTTAAAGCTGGCTGCAAAATACAGACCACTGATCAGCACGTATTTTAAATGCCAGACTTTTTTTGACTGACGCTCCCAATTGGTGGGTAAGTCCATGTTTTACGGTAACATCACATTCGTCAGTGTCACAAACGATCACTGCTTTAAACATCATCAAAATATTTCCCTTCATTAAGTATCATCTGCAGAGTCCCCACATGCAGGAAGATGTCTGACAACTCCCTAGGACACCAAGGCATAACCAGCGCAAAAAACTGCGCTTTGAATGAAAGCTTAGACTCTGGGCTGGAAACGCCTTCTCCTGAGCAGCAGCAATTGCAGCTCATGTCACAACATTCTCCACAACAACAGCTGAAGATCCCCGTTTCAAAAGCGACTGCACCTTACAATGCAAAGCTAAACACTCGTATTCTCGGCTGTGACAGCCTCATGGGGCTCATCCCCCTTCCTGTCTCAATGTACATGAATTATCCTCCCAAATAGCTACTTTTCTATCAACAATATGCACAACTTTCCAAAGGCAAAGTGGAAATCCCTGCAAGTATTTCTGGTGCTGCTTCCAGCCAGAAATAACAGTAATCTGATCCACGAGTGAATTCCATTTCTGTTACTGAATTCCTTTGTACAAATATCTCCACTTTGAAAAGGTTTGGCAACAGTGAGGCACAGGCTAATTTTACTTATAAGGTGTGAATCAAAAGATTTGCAAGTTTCTGAATCACAGAAAGGAAGCGTCTGTGGCCTCTCTTACCACTTCCGTCAAGAGAAAACATCACAGTTCAGCTATTTTCGATGCAACTTCAGACCTACTTGCTGCAGCCCTGCAGATCCACAGATCCCCACCTCCCGCCGCCCTCACGCTCTCCCGAAGCACAACAACGTGGCCAAGTCCAGAGTCTCATCTCAGGACCTGGGAAAATTCCAGCCTTGCTCAAACCCTCTGTCATATAGGGGCTGCATTACCATGGGCAAAATTTAGTCTGCAGTGTTACAGAGTTGAGTAAATTATTAATTCCAGAGAATCCAGCAGATGCTTTGTGAGAGAAACGGGTGACCAAGGAAAGGGCGAGCTACTTTCCTTGCTGCACAGCGCCGAAAGCCCCGGGAAGCTCAGGGACCAAGCTACGAACACTGCTGCAGCAGAAGCAAACTTCCAGGGACTGCGTAGTGCCTACGGCCTGACCCCACTGCAATGTAAATGAAAGCCTATGATCAACTAACGCCTTTTGTGTTCCTTTGCTGCTGAGAGCGCTCCCTTGCTGAGAGGCAAGGTTGTTCTGATGATGGGGACAGCTCTGCTACACCGGCCGCAGCAGCGTCAGGAAACACGTACAGCCATTTGGCCCCGCTTCCTCCAGTCCCAAAGTTTTCACAACTTCCGAGATGCCGTTCATGGCCCTGTTTAGTCAGCAGCTCAGCTGCAGGGGTCACTAGCAAAACCCGAAACAATGGGAGTTTATTTCTGTGCGAGCTATGCGGTTGGCCAGCCTGCTTCTGCAGTCCCAGGGAAACAGGCGCTGCCACCCTGCATCGTTCACCAGGGTGCTGGGGCCAGAGCTGCTGCGAGCGCTCCCCTAACATTTTATCTCTTCATTCACTGCTTACGACAGACTCTCTCCTCCAGCCCTACAGGGACAACGCCGAGGGCTGGGGGGCTTTGACGTGTCCTTCCAGTACTACTACTCATCTCTCTCCAGCCTCTAACAGACCATTTCACTGCCCTGCCGCAGTTAATGGGTGAACAACACCATATCGTCTTCTTTCTTAAAACAGGTCCTGAAGGTTTACAGATGTCAGGCACAGTATAAAAATTTAACAGCACTGTTTGCAGGAGTGGAGGGTCCACCATCTCCCAGCAGTCTGTAGGATCTGGCCATTGAATATATGGGTGAATTCTCCCATAAAAATCAGTATCAGGCATGCTTAGTCTTGCTTAATTATTTTTGTACACTGCCGCTCTGCAGCCCGACGGTTCATCTTCTGCACAGCTCCATGGTAGATCACAGCCATTTGTCAAACCAAATTGTTCCCTGACAGTCTGCGGAGACATATATTTGCCATCTGCAATCTATTCCTCGGTTTATGGCGCATATTTTCAGTGCTTTCTTTTGAAAGCCGTTTCAGATTTCCATGGGCTTCTTCATAACCTCTACTAGCAAAGCCTCACACAGCTTAATTGTTGACAGCTGCGTCATGAGAAGTATTTTACATTTCTTTTGTTGTTCCTCTTGCTGCATACATACCAGTTGCTACAATTAAGGGCTGCTTGGCTGTGTAACGTGCACCAGACGATGTCTTCCGAGGCTGGGTTATTGGGGGGTTTAATTATTTGTTACAGTTTTACAGAAATAGTTGCAGCTCCGTACATTAAAACGCTGAGAAGTAAAAAGCATTCGAGCAAACAGGTGTGAAGCTCTGAAATTACAGATTATTGATAAGCAAGTACAGAGTTAATTAGTATAACAACTGTACGTAATGTGCTTAGACAGCTATGTGTTATTTCACAAAGGAAAATGCAATGCTAGTAACACATTTGTCAGACTTAGGAAAATTTGCAAAGTTGTATTTTCCTGCTCAAGCTGCGAGGACCAGCAGGGCCCGTCTCTCTGACCAAGGCACCTGCCGCACGCTGGCTGTGAACAAGCCAGCAGGCAGGCTGGTTATTAGGGGTAGGCCAAGCAAGGCTACGGGACCTCTGCTCGCACCTAACTGTAGCACAGAGAGAAGAAAGGGCCCACAGCTATATTTCCAGCTCAGAAGCAGAAGAGCCTGGTACGAGCAGCGTCTGCGCCTTTCTGATCTAAAGCTGACTGCGCGTGACTTGTGTTGTCCTTGACGCGCCTTGCATCCACAGAAAGTCTCACTCCAAAGCAGTCAGACACATACCTAAATGCAAAAACCTCCATATGTATAGCAAAGGGCCAGCATTAATAAAGCGTTCAGGTCCTGGCCTCTGTGACTCTTGGGACACTCGACACTGTCTACCCACACATTTCACTCAGTACAGTGCCACATGAGAAGTACTAGGCTGGATAAAAGTGAATCTCTCCTTTTCCTTTCAAGGAGTTTGCATTTCAGTTTCATGGTAAAGAAAAATCCAGTAAAAAGGAAAAAAAGAAAAAAATCACTGCTGATTTTTTTTTTTTCCCCCAGGCAGAAAAGGGACTGCAAATATCTGCAGAAGATGTGGTATCTGAGAGCATATCTAGGAGATGTGAGGTTGTGGTAGTACTATGAAAGATGGAAAATGCTGGGGACTAGACTGTTCTCTCTTTTCTGCCAGGCTGAACTCAAATCTGAAACATCTGTTCACATAACTTCAGATGAGCTCTCGCAGTCAAGTAACATAAGTACAAACTCTTCCTGACATCAGTGCAGAACAACTATCAGTTAAGCTTTTTGTGGAAATCTAAGAATCCAGACGCTTCTGATGTTCCCTGCAAGCACAGAGTAACAATGCGTTTTCACTACCAGCTGTCCTGAGAAAAATTAGCATTTCTTACAAGTATTCTAAATCCTGAAATCTTTGGTTTTTTCTAGAACTAAATTGTACACATTGTCCTTAAGGAGCTATTCAAACTGGCCAGTAATGGCTATATATATCTCAGGACAGCACAATTGGCACTTAAACAGCAGGTCTTAATTCAGCCTATTACAAAGATAAAGGTCAGTAGAAAATACTCAGTTTTGAACATGCACTACCACTATTAAAAGCACAATCCGAAGGGCAGAGAGTAGGATTTTAGCTGAAAGTACTGAGGACACAATTTACTTGCAGAATTCGCATCCAGGCCTCGGTTCAGGGCTCAAATTGCTCGTTGCGCCCCCAAGCTTGGTAGAAGAGGGATCTATGTTTTGTGCAGGACTCAATTCTCATATAAATGCCTATGTATACTTACACAAGAAATACTCCTCTAGCTATGTAAGATACAGTAAGTTCAGAAATAGTGCAGTGGCAAATCAAGCCGCATAACCATGTGCTATCTAGCCCTTTTCCCTGCTTCTGCAGCTCTAAAGCAAAAGTTGCCTGCAACCCTCCAAGAAATCTCTGCATTCAACATGTTTTGGAGAATGAATCCCCTCCTGCCAGGGAAAAGGACTAGAAACCGGGGTCAGTTTCTGTTTCTGCCCCTGATTTTGTATGTGCGTGTAAAAGTCACTTAGTTTCCATGCTGTTCTCAAATCCTTTGTCTGCCTTGCCTGTTTAGCAATGGCTAAGTAGGGACTGTCCCCAGCGATGTACCTGCACAGTATCCAAGGCAGGGAACTGGATCTGAAGTGGAAGGCTCTAAAAGCCGGGGGGTGGGGGTGGG
>NW_009194156.1:0-20238 GCF_000690835.1 Fulmarus glacialis
CGTTCACCACAACTCTCTGGGCTCGGGCAGCACTGAAACAAAGTTGGCACAGACATTAGGGTAAATTTAAAAATAACTGTTATGCCGGTAGCCATATGCTGGAAAAATTATATTAAACTTGCTCTCATCTTTTTAAAGTACTAACAGCTATGGAAAAGTAATAGAAGGCACATACAGAACCATGAAAGATTCTCTTTCATTTCAGATTCTTAATCTTCTCCTTAATGGGCTAGTACTGCAGCAGTTCACCCACCCAGCAATAATTTTGTATCCCAAGCTGTGTACATAAAAGATTACAGTTTCCTGGATTGTCTGACTGCACTTTCCTGAGCACTCAAATCTAACAAGAAAAGGTTTATTCAAGGTAAACAAAGAAAACACTTGACTGAAAATATAAACTGGAATCTAACTCTTTCCTTTCTTTATTCTCAATTCATTCCTTGGGAAGGAAAGTGCCTCAATGTTTTTTTTTTTCTCACTGCTGCCCTAGTTTACTTATTGTATTTTATGGTTAGAAGCTATTGCGGCAGCCACCAGGGGCAGCCGTCATTTGCCAGTACCCTAGGGCCCTCTCAGGTTAGAGCACAATACTGAAGCAAAACTTGTTGCTTTGCTGAATTACTTTCTTCTGTCCTTAGACAAGAGTCAATCACATCCGTACTTCTTCAGAGAGACCTCTCTGCCATGTTTAATGCTATTGACTACTATTACATCAGTCTTTGCTCTGCCGGGCTTCCTTCCAAATCAAAATGTGGTTAGCCATATTGTATAGTGAACAACGGTTCTGACCACGACTGACTGTCAGCAGAGGTAATGGCAAATCCTGTTCAGTATGGTTTAAGCCTTGGCTTTTGTTCAGCTCTGGACCCACGTGAGAAGGGCCTGGCTCCTGACACCAGAACTCTCCTCCAAACCCACCTTCCAGGGTGCAACCTGTCTGGGAGTGGCCTGGAGAGGTCTGGAGGACCATGGGGTAGTGCAGTGCCCTCCCTCCTTGACCAGATCCATTGTGCAGCCATGAGCAAGGAGAGCCATGCTGGGCTGGACACAGCAACTAGGGTCAGCCACAGCCCGGCCATCCCCAGGTGCTGCCACACGTCCCAGGTGCAGCTGGGAAGACAGCCCCTGGGATGGGATGGGATGGGGTCGAGGTGGTGCCTGGTTCAGTGGGGCCCAGGGCCAGCCTGGGACAATGGTCAGGGCTGAAAGGCAGTGCCCAGAACATGGGACAAGTCCTGGCTTCTTAAAACCTTTTCCATAAATATCTTCCCCCACCTATCACTATGAGGTTTCCCCACTCTGTCCACGGCGCACTGAGCTGAGGCCAGGCCGTCCCTGCCCCAGTGGCCAAGTGACCAAACTATCCAGGACCAGAGGGGAGGGTGCATCCGACCTGGCCCCACCCAGACCTCTGGATAACACTTGGAAACCATGTTAGGGCCAGGTCCTGACAAGTATTTTAATTGCTTAGTTCTCATCCAGGCACCTGCTTGCCTTTGATTTAGAAGCATGCTTATTGTTTTGGGAATCGGTACATATATAGCTTTGAGAATCTGGGTCTTAATTCTGGCAATAAATAATACCTCCTATTTTTCAAAATTGGTTATAGCTTAAGGAAGAAATTAGTCTTTCAGTCCTCCTGAAGTCATGTACCTTTCTGAACATTTTTTGGTCCTTGTCACTCATTTGTTGAATATTCTTCTTCTCTTCTGCAAACTCCCATTGGCATGAAAAGGATTTTTATGTAGATGTACAAGGATTCATTCTTTTTCTTTTATTATATGTGCACATTTTTTTCTCTCTTTAGAGTTTACCTATAAATGTTAATGACTTTTTATGAGGACTAATATGCTTCTGTAGATTGTGAGGCTGGCTGTTGGAAAGATGACTTCCTTTGAGTATAGTCAAGTTATATTTTTCCTAGTGGGAACATCTACTTTTACTTCACAGAGAATACTAGGCTTTTTTTACAGTAAATGAAAATTATTGGACTTCAAAGACAGTCTGAGTGAATTCTGGAAGAAATTAACTTGTTCAGTTATAATCATCAGAAGCCTTCTTATTTGCCTTTGTGAGACTGGGTTTGCTTTTTAATATAGTAAGGCATTACTACAGCCAAAGTGAGTATCAATAAAAAAAAATGCAGTGTAATTTATATGAAATGTCATGAACAGAAAACTATGGTTAACAGTAGATACACAGTATCATTTTCTATCTTAACTTCTAGGTGAATAAATTGATAATAGGAATGACAGCTACAACCCCACCTACGCACGCTAATCACAGAATAATGGCATAAAAATTATACATAATATTCTATTTTCCTGCCATAACACATTCTGCATTCTCACCTTTTGGTCCTTTTTTTCCTGTTCAAAAATTTACTCTCAGTCAAGGAAAAGAATGAAGACAGAAAGGACTCCAGTATACCTTCTGCTGCTTCATCCCTACATTTGTGTAACTTTCCAAGACCCCAGCTGCTGTCTTATTAATACTTTCAATTTCTATAACTCATCAAATTTTTATTTGATAGTAGTAATACTGAGACAGGCTACCAGTGGAAAGCAGCCAGTTTCTTCTGAAAACTACCCAAATTAAGAAAGAAAGTGTAAAAACTCTCTGGCTCCCCATTTCAAAGTACACCTAAAAAAAAGAAAGCCCAGGAAGACCCAGAGTTATCCAGTTATACAGCTTCAATCCAAACAGGAAAAACAAACAAAAAAGTCCAAAAATCTTTACCAAATAAAGTTCCAGTAATAGAAGGGTTTAGAGATTGGAGACAACTAAGAACTCAAATTAAACTTCTCGCAATTCACTTAGAGCAACCAATTTTCATGTCACAGATCCAATTATTTTCCAGTTTTTGCAAGCCAAGAATATCTGGGTAAAAATGAGGTCCTAGTGCTTTTGCACTATTTTAAAGGCAGAGGGAGTTTTTGGACATTGTTCATCGTTTCTTAATTTAACCAAGTAGACAATAGACAGTGTTG
The DNA here is from genome assembly GCF_000690835.1 of Fulmarus glacialis. NCBI lineage: Eukaryota > Metazoa > Chordata > Aves > Procellariiformes > Procellariidae > Fulmarus > Fulmarus glacialis. The sequence goes on from NW_009194156.1 coordinate 2,991, forward strand.
AATTTTACCCAGGAAAAATTTTCACTGAGTAAGGATCTCAAGATAAAAATAATCTAAAAGTAGCATTCTAGTTACAAAATAGTTCTCTTATGTCGTTATGATAAGCCTAGGAAAGAGGATGTATAAAGGTATCTCAGTTAAATCATACGTAAAGATACAGGAACATGAAACACTCCTTTAACATTTTGCTACCTATATGTAACATCATGAGAATAATTGGAAAGGGAGAGAAAAAGTAAGATTACTCTGTGCTTACTAAGTTCCCTTTAATTCAGAAGATGAAATAAAAATCCACAGCAACTGGCTTGGTGAGGTTTGGAGTGAGGGAAAAATCCAAAGCACTGGAAATAATTTGAGATTATGATTTGTCCTGGAAAGACACAACCCGATGAAAGATGTGTTCCTTAGCTACAGACCATATTATGGATCCCTTCTCCATTATACAGTCAATGTATGATTTAACATTTGGTGTCACCTCTGTTACATGTCTCTCATAAGACTTAGGAAATATATTTCCCTTATGCCAAAGCATATAAGACACACACCTCAGTGTTGATAGAGAGAAGGCAATAGCCTGAAGTAGGTACTTAACTTTGCACCTAGGCTCAACTGCTTCTCTGAAATGACAGATAATTTCTACTTTAATATGTGTTTTGTTCTAATAGCTTAATTCTTTAACATTTCTCTTCCAAGTGTTGTATTTTTAGAGTTTGAATATTACATTTTGTAAAACTTTAACTTCTATTTTCAATTTGTGAATTGTAAAAAAGCAGTTCAGTTTGAGCCTCTGTGAACCTCTACTGGTGAAAATTGACAGAGGTACAAGGACTTGAAGCTACATGAAAATTTTCAGCTTTGGACTCTGCTTTAAAGTTACTGGGTTAATTTTGTGAATTCAGCAAAAACTGAGCTTTGCACATTCACAGACAGAATATTAATGCTTCAGGTCTGCTCCTCGAACCCTTGAGAGCAAGAGGAAGTCTAAAACATACCAATCTTAACTTTCATGGCTGTGCTTTTCATGCTTCTCTTTCACGGTGATATATTGCAAGTTACAGTTAGAAGGCCAGCTTGGATTTTTAATCTAAAGGCAACCCAGGTAGAGCATAAGAAATTTAAGATACTTGTATAAACATACTCTTAAACTTTGGAGAAGTGTTTGCTCTTCCCCAAATCAAACCAGTCCGTGACAATGGAGGATAAGCGTTAAAGGTGTGAATTATGATATACCATTTCTTCTTTTTTTCCTTAAAATGTCCAGAATTCTTAAAGCAGTCTTTCCATTCTGAAATGGGGACTGCTGTAATTAATAGATTCTTCTGCTATATGTGTAAGTGCACCCATGTACATGCACTCATATATGTGTGGATGCATGTATATGTATATATATGCATACATACATATATATAGCCACAAAATAAGTCCACAAAGTGGCATTGTTGCAGTGCTTTAAGGGGAACTGGAAAAGGATTTGAGTTTGCAGGGTTTTTTTTTATTTCCGTGCAGAGAGTAAGACAACTTCTTTCAATAATAATAATTACTATTATTTTTATGACAAAATAAAAAGGGAAAAATGTCAGGGACAACTGTTATATTTAACTTCTGTTTTTTCAGCCCTGACCTTAACTTTCTGTCACATCTTTCTTTCTTCATTTAACCGTCATGAATAATATTATTGCTATTTTCAAGAAGCATTCTGAGTTTTAACACAGTCCCCTTCTCCTGCTTCTTTATTACAGCACAAAACCTACAATGGTGGCTAGTCTTCCATATGAGTCTCTTTTTACTATTTGGGGTTTTTTTATGACAAAATTATCATTCCCTTTCTTGGCTTGTCTTAGAGTCCAGAGTAATGTCACTTGGGCCTCAGGGGCTATTGAGCAGCAACAGCAGGTATGAGTTGAGGAAGTCAAGGTAGCATTAGCAGTCGTGCCTGGCTTTATAATAGTAGCTTTCTCCTCCAGGATTTGTCAATTTTGATCTTGCAGTTCAGTCAGCAATGGCATGTGCTGTTTGCCTCCTGTCTGTTTGGCAAAATAAAGGGAATCATTTTCTCTTCCAGATGACAAGACTGAAAAGGAAACCTCAACAGTTGCTTTCATGGCTTGATGTGCAAGCTGCATTTTTTTCTCCCTACAACTCTGATGACCTTTTGTGTTTAGGAATATTTAGGTTCTCTGGATAATTTAATAAAGGGCAAATCCTACTCCAACCTACTTTCCTTTTCAAAAGTTGCTTCCTCACTAAACTTTTCTGCTTTCTTTTCACTAACTGTGAAGGAAAGTGAGAAGGAAAGAAAAGTGGGGAGAAAACAGGAGGGACAAATCTCATTTCTGACTCCAGCAGAAAGTCAATGAAGAAGAATGAGTTGAAGGATACAGATGATCCTCTAGAGAGCTCTGTTCCCACTAGAGAATACTCTTGCCATAAAAGGGAAGGATGAAAAAAAAAAAAGCAAAAATTCTGCAGTAAATTCCAAAGGTAGTGCAGTGCCAGAATGTGAAGCAAGTGGTTGATTCCTGAACCAGAGTTTGGAAACAAAATAGAACCTAATTCTAAAATCTCTGTTGCCCAACTATGAATCTTAGAAGTGCTCAAGTATTTTTGCCTATTTGCTGCATGCAATGACATACCAGCACAGCTTTGCTATTAGTCACTGCCCCTTTTTCAGAGAGCTTGCAACCAATAAACTCAGTTACTTAGACATGGGGTTTCAGTCAGAGCTTGTTTTGAATCCTTCTTATGCATACAGGCTGGAAATATGTGCCAAATACTTTTGGCTGATTGCAAGGTGTTTCAAAGATGTGAACAGAGTTTTCATGAGCTATAAGGAGTTTGGTGTGGGTTTTTTTTTCAGTGCCCACAATACTAATTAGCTGCAAAACACTTGCCCCTGAGAATGCAAATTGTAATTTTAGTTCTGGGAATGTTTTCACATTTGCCAGCTCACATGTTGTACAGTGACTCATCAAAACGGATTGTGTTAGTCATTTATTGCTTCAGCTAATAAATATGAGAAAATGTATTATTTTAACGATGGTTAAACGAATATGTGTAAGCTTTTCGGGGGGGGGAATTTTTAAAATATGTTTTTCTTTTCCTTTTGCAAAGACAGTAAGACATTGTATCTATGGCAATAGAGAGAGCCCTAATTATGTGGGAGAAGTGCAAAAAAATTTGACACCCTCTCCAAAATTTACTCTATATTTGCAATACGATCCATTCATTCTTTATGCCCTCTTTTTTTTCTCAAAACTTCTTGCTGTGTAATTTGTTAGAGGAGTATACAGTACCTGACTCTTTGTAGAGTATTGGCAAAAGTATCAGTATAAAGGCTGGATATTTCTTGTAATTAATAGTAAATTATTGCCTCGTCTGTCTCTCCACATTACTAGTTTTCCATAAACTTGTAATTATCCACAGAATACATTTTCTATTCTGTGTATACTTTGAAATTGGGGAGGGGGGGGGGGGGAGATAAAAATATAAGAAGGTTGTTTATAAGATTAAATTTTATGGAAAAAAACCTTCAGTCCTGAGAAAAAGCCATAGCTGAGTTCCAGGGTAACATGGACAACACTATGCTTTTCGGAGAGTTGAAAGGAATTTGAATCAAACCAGTGCCTGTAGGGCTTTGTTTTTGTTGAAAAAGGTTAGATGTTATTTTTCCCAGGGCAGATTAATTTCAATAGACCACCTGCATTTTTCTCTGAAAGGTGTTTGGACGATATAAGATAATATAATCAAATTTTAACCTGAAATCCATCTGTGTAAGTCCAGATAATTCTGAAATAAAGACATATCTTTCATTTGTAATGACTGAAATCATAACGTGGCCTTTTAACTGTAGGAATGAAATAAATCTGCTTGATAAACTAATCCATCTCCAGAACAACTCTGAATTATTCTGTAGTAGAATTAAGACTTCTGTGTTTCAAAATAGCTAAATCTTGTCTGGCTTTAATATAGAAATCAGTATAGGAGATACCTGACAGGTACCAGCATAGATGTGTATGTGCATCTAGAAAACAAAATTTTCTGACTGAAGAAGGGCGAGTATGTTAGGGAGATGTCCAAGATGCTGGGAAATAATGAAAGAGTATGTTTATGAAGTCCCAGAGATTTCTGTAAGGTTTATTCTTAAGACAGTCGTGTTGACCTAAAAGTGTACATCTAGAAAGCAAAATCTATACTGTTTCAGCACACACTATAAAAATGTAAATGCAGCTTGAAGCATGCTTTATTCATGAATTTTTCAAATTACCAAGGCCTTAAAGGAACAAAGCTAAAATAGTTCCCTGATTAAAAAGCTAAAAGATAAAATATGTATTTAAAATAATAAATTATACATAAATGTGATTTATAATTTATTGGCTATAAAAGTTTTATCATAGAAACAAGGAGAATGGAATATATGTAAATACAAAAAAGCAAAATAAACACTTTCATAAGCTGGGCGCAGAGAAGAGGATGAACTTGGATTTTTTTTTTTTTTTTTTAATTTTATTTTAATATAGCTGTAATCTAAGAGACATGCTTATACGAGTGTCTAATAAGAATGGTAGAACTCAGGGCATTTTTGTTACATTAGAAACACATTTTTTTTTCTGCTTTGGTAGTAAACTGTGGTGTTCTCCGGCATGTAGTGGTGGTGTTTATCCAATTCAGTAACATTCTGTAAGGCAGACCAATGTGTACATCCGCTAGAATAGTCAGTTCCCGTATTTGTTGTATTCAGATAGCCAAGAAGTCCTGATTTCACCTGTGACTTTTATAACGTGTCTACCTGAGTTACATGTCACAGGCTTTATTGCATATTTAATAAAAAAGGATGTGAGAATCGGAGGCCATAAAAGAAGAAACACTTCAGGCTTTCTATATCAATCATACTAACCTGTGAGCAGGGCTCATGTACAGTCTTTGCATCACTCAGCACTCAGTGTCTTCCCCCACTTTAATACAGTGAAAATATGGGCCACATTTAGGTCTATTTAGATACATGTACATATGTATAATTAAGAATTTAATGGGCTGTATCCTGATTCATTCAGGATTAGTTGTTAACCGTGAGAAAGTGGTTACAGTCATGACTCTATTACAGATCGATTTGGCAGTGGGTACAGAAAACAGACCTAGCAAGCTTGTTAATAATGCTATCAACCGTATTTTGAAAATATTCTGATAACTCTGCTTTATGAAACCTTCCTAAGCTATGCAGCTGCCAAGGCCACACAGGATGAAGGCAATAAACAAGAGTTTCCACTTGGAAATTTTACTGTTGAGCTCATGCTTGTTCAAGACTCAAACAAAGACTGCCAGTTTTTTTTATTTTTCCCCACTATTCCAAGAACTTATTTTGAAGCTTGTGGTGGGCTTTTTGGGGTGAATGATATGAATTACTAAAAAAATGCTTGATGTCCAGACTTAGAAGAAAAGAAAACAAAAACCCTGATACCCGATGATTTTATTTTTAACATTTTTATGTGCGTATTTTAGATCGGAGGTTAAAAGCTTAAATGCTTATCCTGCTGCATTGCAAACACTGAGGTGACCAATTTTAACAGAAGAATGAATTGATCAAAAAATAGTTTGAAAGGACCATTATATTTTAATCATCTTAAAATTTAGTGGAGTTTTGCATTTAGTAATGAGTTTAGTAAAGAAAAATGGAGAAAAGTAATAAAGCAGCAGGACTTGAAGTAGTTATTTTTATGATCGTTGAAGGTATTAGAGTCTGTAACAAAGCAAACATCTGAATAAAATAGCGTTAAAAACAACTCCCATACTAGTAAAGAGTACTTGTCTCTGGAAAAGGGGTAGATTGCAGCAGCACATAGCAGAGTAGACAACGAAAACTGGAGACTGCAGAAATACCATATTTTTTTAAAAAATAAGGGGGTTGACATAGGTTATTGTGGCAACCAAACAGGAGGATCTTCAGAAATCTTCAAGGATATATCCCCTCCTGAGCAGAGCAAATAGCAGGTAGGTTTTATACAGTGAGATGAGCTCAGTGACTCTCTGACGCTTCATTCTTTCTGTTAACCCCACTGGAATGATCTTTCTCTGTTTTTCATTATTTTAATTTTTTTTAATATTTTTCTTTCTGTTGCTGCCCCAGAGGGAGACTGTTTAGTTTATAGCATGTAAGAAAGCTTGATTAATGCTAAACTATCAGTAAATTAATGAGCACTTTAAATATTTTGTCCTTTTCAGTTCACAATGGAACAAAAAGAAAATCACTTAGCAACACCTAACGATGTGAAGCTAGACCCTGAACATTTGTTAGAATGTCTACTGTGTTTTTGTAACTTAGCCAGTTCTTTAGACAGCCTAGTCTTTTTTTAACCATCTAACACTTTCCCCATTAGTGTTGCTAAACAACCCCTTTCTTTGATGCGCTCTTCAGATGCCTGTCTCAGACTGTATTTAATTTCATTCTTTCTTTGAAAGGCTGTAATCTTGTTTCTCTTTACTCTGTTACAGCTGTGTAAATTTAAATGGATTTATTTTCTTTATAGATTTATGCAGCCAAAAATAGAATTTCATCATCCGAGACGCTCACTGTCAAATATTTGAGTATGGCAGCCAAAAAAAGTTGATGAATACTAGGTAATTCTGGGCATCTGGCTATTTCATTTATCCTTGTAAATGGGAGTTGAGCTCTTCATAAAATCTGGTGATTGTAGCTAGGACTAGTAGTTCTGCCAGTGGATAAGGCATACCTATCTTTGAAACTTTTCTACTGTTACAGATAAATCTCTTTGGACAGCTTGGTCCCTGAAGAAGGAGTGTTAAGTACCTGAACTATAGCTTCAGTGAAACCCTTTTTGAAGTATTTCTGTTTTCCACTAAAATGTAGTGCCATCAAGACAGAAGTTTCTCCAGAATCTTTCCAACACATTTTCTTCAATTTATTATGTATTTTATTAAGGAAGACTGATGTAAAAGCCCAGGTTTTTTGAATTTATTCTAAAACTTCTCACTTCCCTCAACTCCCTAATTATCTTTCCCATGAGGAAAGAAAGGTGGTGGCTTTAAAACTCACTTAGTCCCCTTTATAGCCTAGGATTAATCCAAGAATTACTGAATCTTGACAGTTCTTCAGTGTGCAACAAATAACTTTTGATTTCAGTAGGAAAATGTGTGTCTCTCCTCTCTGCTGACAGTTGGTGTGTTCCTGGCTGTTGTTGTTACCATTTATCAATGTAAATCTACTCTCTTGGTTGAAAGGCTCTGAGCCTTCAAATTGCTAACAGAAAAATAAAGAAGAAGGAGATAGGTTTTTCCTTTTAGAATGTCTCTGTTTTAATCAGATTTAGTTTATTGGGAAGTTAATACTTTCAGAATTATATAAAGAAGTGCCAAAGCTGCAAAGTCAAGTGATCCTAATTAATAAGTTATAAGCATGACACTTGTTCTTGCATCTTTGCTTTGGTCGTATGTACACAGTAGGCTATCTTTTTTAAGGACGTGGTCACATTCACTTTTCGTCATACACCATTTTCATTTAGTATTCAGTCTCGTTCTACTTAATACTATATACAAAGTCTACATGAAATAGAGTCTTATTTTTCTTGTGTCACTTCTCTAACAACCTTTACAACATACGCAGATGCTTCAAAGATATTAATGACTGTACCTGCACTTAATACCTCTGAACTACATAGGAAACTGTTGTATAGACTGTTTAAGGAGCTGCCTATTACTTGGGGCATCTAGAGTTTATAATTTCAAAGTCCTTTGCAATTTGCATGCTGAAAGCAGACATCCTATTGGTTACAGTTGTAGTTGCGTTTTGCAGATTGCATCAAGATGCCCCAAAGTAGGTATTCAAGCACACAATTTGTAAACACCTAGGAAAAAAGTTTTATTTTAATTGACTTGCCCAGCATTGCATACACATTTTGAAGGAGAGTTTGGAGCAGAATCCAGTATTGCAAGAGAGGATTCAACTGATTTAACCATGCTACCAGCCTTTCTAACACCATCCTGCTCATAACATAGCTTTCAGCTGTTGCAATAAATGATGTAGAGGACATACAGAAAGCAACTTCATTCAGTTAAATGTCTTTCAATGGGTGCCTGGATGGTGTGGGTGTGTGGGTGTGTGGGTGTGTATGTATATATGTAAAAAACTAAAAGCTGTATGAAAATGCCTTTTCAGAAACTATAGATCAGCAATGTCATAGGTCACTTCAGTCCTTGTTTTTCCTAATTTTGGATTCCTTGATGTTGCAGCCATTACTTCCCTTATATGTTTTTATATTTTATCTTTCTTTTAGATACATTCTCTTCACATATGTTTTTCCATATTTGTCTTTATGTTGCTAATTCTCTGGTACCTTTAAGCTACCTTTTTCACAGATTGGTATCATTTAATGAAGCACATTTAGGGCTAGATTTTTGTTGATAGTATCCTAATTCTGTAGTGCATTTCACGCAGGCCTGTAATATTTGCAGAGTTTGTTTTCTTATCATAACTTTTGACTTTCATTTCATTTCCTTGGATAATTACTCTGTCTTCCTGATTCATTATTTTCTCCAATAGTTTATCTCGTTCTTGTCACATTTTTTCCTTTTTATGGACTGAACCCCAAGATATTCTCAGAGAGAGATTGTGATATACTGACGACTACATGAAAAATACAAGGAAGAATTTTAACTGAATTGAGATTTGCTAAAATATATATTTAAAACAAAAGGCTTTTCTCTTTACACCACCTTTTAAATTTGTGAAATAAATATATTTGTATTGAAAACAGATTATTGATGTGTCCCAAGGTTTTCTAATGTGTTTTGGTTTTGTTTTTTTTATTTTCATTTAAATGTTCCAGCATAAAAATTTTAGATTTCTAAGTTATCTATTTTGTAAGCACCTCATCTTCCAAATCTCCAGTCAGGTGACCCTTGCCATGCCACAACCACTATTGTAATATCCCCACTGATATCTTTTTTCTTTTATTTTATGCGACATGATTGGATAGTTTAACCAAACTAAGTTATTTTCAGAATTACTAATGCAATTCTCTATTTAGTTTACTCATAATTAAAGCTACTATGTAATATTACCCTCTTTTGAGTTGCCTGCAAGGCTCTGCCTGAAAAGCTAATCATTTGGACTAACATAGAGTATAAGACTAGCTTATGATAACAAATGTGCCCCATAGGAATTTTGTTACCTGTGTTGGGGCACATTATAAACTGTGGTTTAAGAACATATGCTTAAATGTGCACCTATTAAGGCTCATTGTTGCCTCATTTATGCTGGTATAAATCACACTGAAATTACTAGAATTACATTGCTTTTACGGCATTGTACTGAGAGCAGAAGAAGGCTGATTAAATTCATGTTAATTGACACTAATTGGCAGTAAGGATTTGAGGAGGATAAGGTTTTTAATAAAGCATTAAATAGACAGATGATCTGTCTAAACTGACCAAAGGCATTTTCTTATTCTAAAAATGCTGCTGCCTTATTATTCGTGTCGTAAAGCTAATTTCTAAACTAAAATCAGCTTGCCACTCTTAGACTAAATGGAGTCCTAAGGCATCTCCATAGTTAATGCTAGTTTTGCTCTCCCATGCTCAAAAAACTTTCATGTTGGTAACCTACCTCTCCAGTGTTAGGGCCAATTCAACACAAAACCTCCAGGAACATTTCCTTCCCAGTTCTGTAGCCACACTCCATTGCTCTTGAATCTGAGGATCTACTGAATATTCTTCTAGTCCATATTCCTTTCTTGAACTGCAAACCTGTATTTGCCAGGTTACACTTGCAAGAACTTTCTTACTGCTTCTCTGTCTTAGGAGCCTTCTAATTGTGATGTTAAACTCTTTCTTAAAAGTTTGAAAGTCATGGCTTTGTGGCTTTGCTTGTAGCACACAGTCTGCTGCATTTCCTTATTCATGTAGATGTTGCAGAATCATGCTGAATTGATATTCAATATTTGTTCTGTGTATATGTAGTGCATAAAGTGTTCAAGGGGAGGCACTGTGCCCATATGTGTATAATATATATATATGTGTATGAAATATAGTGACACAACATATACACAATACATGTGTGTGTTATATATGTAGTATGTACAGTATATTTATACATACACATAATGTATGTGTGTATATATTTGGATTCATTACTGATATCTGGTGCTACTAGTTCGATACATCATTGATGATCTCCAGATAGGTGGCATGTGTCTTACTGCTTTTTCCAGTCAGTGAACATCAGAACTTTCCTGTGGCCTTCACGTGGAAGTTCTTAGGAACTCTATATTGAGGTCCAGTGAAAATAAGAAGATTGAGTTCTTCTGAAAACAAATCCTGTAATTGTGATTGGTCGTAATTATGCAGAGTATAGGTAGCTAACAGAGACTGCGTTGCACCGCACCCCAGAACCTGAGGCTCTCAGATTTGTGGCATAATCCTGTTATAATCTAGCCATTCTGTAGAAACACGGTGCTTATGGCTTTACTGATGAAATATAATCTAAATGTATACTTTTTGGTACATGTTAATGAGTTAACTCTTTTACAAACCCCACTATTGTCACCGGAAGTCTTTCCAGAGTATGGCATACGTATAACTGTTTCCCTAATTATTTAAGGTGATTTTAAATGGTTACTCTCTACAGGGTCTGGCTAGACTAGATGCTTAGAGTATCAAATATAGAGTCTTATTCTGTGTTCCAAACTGCTGAAAATATTTATTTTCAATTTAAGTTTAAATTAGAATTATGGGTTTGCAGATGTAATATTTAAGATGCAATTAATCATGGATTAAAAATTTGATTGCAATTTTAGTAATTTAAACACCTCAATCCCTGCTCATGACCACTTATTAGGGATTTAGATGTGAGTGTACAAATTATACCCACTTCCTTCATAATTTTTAATGGTTCAGTTTCCCCAGTCGTAGCCAGTGCATGCAAATTAGTGCTTAACATAGTCGCTTAGTGTTCTGAACATTTTTCATATTAGATTTATTGGGTTAATAGTGATATTACTTAGATACGTAAAAATCTGGAGATGGTAGAAGGAGGGAAAAAGAAACCACTCAGCTCTGGCTTCTTACTTATTCTTCAATGTTAATATGTATCTTATTTTTCTCAATTAGAATCAAATCAATGAGTTCCCGACTAGAAGCTTTTAGAACAAAGTTTGTCACAAAGCAAATTTTTGCTTTAGTTTAATTACAAATGTATTAAATTTCAATCTTTTAAAAGATGACTAATAAAGAAGTCCTGACACACACATGAGTATCTGCAGCAGCACGAATGTATTGCCATAATAATAAAATTCCATAGTTTTCTTAATAAGTGAACATTCATCATTTTAATTCAACGAGTTATTCTCAGAGGAGCCTTGCCAATAGTAACCACAGAAAAGGGGACCTATACAGAAAGTGTATATTTCTTTTCACATTCAGTTCCTGATTTCTGAATATGTTACTATCCAGAAACACTGAAGCAATTTCTCCCTGGTGAGATTTTTAGCTTTATCCTCTGTAAAATCTGTATTGAGCAGTCAGGTAGTGAGAAGTGTCAGTAATTTACATTATTGTTATGTGCCAAATAATGCTGCACTAAATTTAGGAAACAAAGCTCTGTAACAGAGGGGAGGTAGGTAGTACAGGTTTTTAAGAAGCATCGATTCTCTTGGATCTTGGATACACATCACCTCTCTTGCTATTTTCACCATTGTTTTCCCTATTGTCTTCCCAGCCTTTCTGCACGTTTCCCCTGTCATTTATTCTCCAGAAAATACATGACACTTAATAGTATCCCATCTGAAATATGAGTCTTCATTTTCTTCATATAACATTGCAGGCTGTCTGCACACTTTACCATGTTAAGGGCAATTCCCTGGTGTAGAGTCAGCTCATCAGACCTTGATTCCGGCAAATCTGTGGAGAGAAAATTTTGGGAAATGCAGTTTTCTACTGCAATTCCAGGAGCAACATCATCTCCAGGTACCTGGCTTGAACAGGCATCCAGTACAGTGAATGAGTGAAGCCTGAGTAGTAGCACCTACAGGCTCAGGAAATGAACCAGAAATCTGGCACTCTCTCTGAAGGGTCGCTGCATACATGAAGCTTGAGATAATATTTCCCTGACTACTTGAAAATGGATCCATCTTCATTCACAGGCATGACCTCAGTGCTCTGAAGGACACCTGGCCTACTGGGAGGAGGGGAGGATCTCTAGAAAAGTTCCCAGGCAGCTACCACAGTAGTGGAAGGGAAAAGAAAAACTGTTAAATACATGAAAAATAAACATTAAGTGTTTCAGGATAATACCCTTGAAATTTTAGACGCCTTCTGGGGTCACACTCTTTTTGAGGTACACTTGTAATGTTTCAGGAGTTATCTTTTTCTGGACTGATTCCAGGAATGGTCTGCTTATTATCTATTGTTTGTTTTCATGTTTGTTCCCAGACTGCTGTTTTATAAGTAAGCTAAATACGGACTTTCTGTCCTTTCCATGGACCTAACTGTCAGGATGTGTGCCCTCTTTAATATGCAAAAGGTCTTAGTGATCAAGTCACCAAACAACAACGTCTATTTGCTTAGCCCTGTCTCAAAGTGGGGACTTGGGGATTTGTGCTTGTATGCCTGTGTGCTGGGAGGGCAGGAAGGAGAGAAGGATCCTACTGATGTTATAAAGAGCCTAATTACAAATCAGTGATGTTCTCCATGACAAACTTGTCTGTATTAAGGTTTGTTCTCTTTCCCCACAAAGACTATTAGAGTTTGGGTGTTGAAGAGTAGAATCAGTCTACAGTTTCTGGTCCCCCATTGTTTATTTCAGCATTTTACTTACGTTCTCCCTGATATTCCCTACTGTTACTCATTTAGGGAAATTTCTAGTCAAGCAATGAAAATGATTGGTAGATTAAATTCTTCAAAAAGACCTCTTTTGAACCAGGCCATTTGCTGGTACATTGTTCTGATACCTTAAACATCTTTTACATTTACTGATGGAATCCCTTCACTGCCCAGAAAAAAAAATTATCCCAGATATATCCAGGATTTAGAATGCCATTTCCTATTAAGAACGATCCTCTATCTAAGGCTGTGACATGGATAGACAACCCTACTTAATTTTTTTTTTAATTATTTTTTTAAGAAACAAAACAAAACAAAACAACAATATTACATAACATATACCACAATTCCTCCAGCTGCCATGTGCACCTGCAAGCTCTGACATAGATCTTCACCAATTTTTGTAGCATTGTGTTTTGGAGATCATACTTTGCAACAAAGCCCATGATGTTCAAAGTGAATTAGAAGAGTAAATTACACTGTGTTATGACAGGTAAGGAGCTCCATGGTATACGCTTTTGACATGACTATGCGTGTTTGAAGTTCAAATGCTCATAAGGTATATATTAATCCATATTATTTCTACTTTCATGCCTGGCATTTAAAATGTCAAGCATAAACCTAATTCTATTGTGATAAGTATAGGCTTTGAGTAGCATAAATTTAAAACCCTGTAACAACAACAAAACCCAGTCAGTGTATAAAAACAATAATTTTCTAAAGACGTAAGATCACTGATGAGTTAAAAGGTATTGACTGATGATAGAGTTTTACTTTTAGGATGATTCCTTCAATATTGCTACTGTTCATCTTGTGCTTCCTTCTGCTACTACAATAGTATATTTATTTCTCAAAACAGATATGCCAATTAAGGAAGATTTAGCCACCACTAGGCAACGAATCACTGTAGCAACGAGCTACAGTGATATTTCTGTTGTCATAATATATTGATTTACTAAGTAAGTACTTAATGTTGTAATGACAAACAGAATTGATACAGACCCTGATGTAAGGGATCTTACGGAAGTTCTAAAGGGAGACAAACAGAATATATCAGACATATGTGAGAAAGCTTATGTATAGATCTGTATTTTCCCTGAAAATTTTATAAGACCAGTAAACAGCTGTACCAACTGTACTGCATTCTGTTGTGGTACCCTTGATTATTTCTTGATGCTGTATTGATCCTTACAAGCCACATGACCTACTTAAGACAATTATATCTGGCCACATACCTAGAATTTCTGATCTTCAGAAATGTTTAAGATGAAAGTGAAAGTGAAAATCAGAAAGGCAAACCAATGTGTAGCTCCTTCAAAATTACGACCTGAGAATTTCTTTGAAACCATGACAATGTTTTCTAGTATCAGAATATGTATTTTTATGTTATATAATATTTGAAGTATTGGGGTTATATTTTAAGAAAAGTAATATTGCCATTAATATTATGTTAAATAAAAGACTGAGTATTTTATTAAAAAATATTAACAAATATTTCAGCTTTCCCCAGACATACCTATACTGTAAATCTATATTTCTTTAATAAAAAATATTTTCACCATTGAAAGCTATTTTGATCAGCTCTGCACAACATTCTGGCTGAGATCTCCAATCTCTTAATGCTTTGATGACCGTTTTGGTGATATATTGAAACCTGTAGATTATTTTAATTTAAAAAAGGATAAAAAATAAGATTTCTCTAAAACAACCCTTCCCTTCCCTCCTCCCAAAAGAAACCCTCCAGGCCCTAGGTCCTGATTCTTATTCATTTCCATCTTTTGTAATCATGCATAAAAGAGCAATTGTTAAATCAGAAAAACTGTGTTTTACACCCACTTTACTCTAATATAACCCTGACTATCTCTGCAAATTAAAATTTAATGAGGTTGAGAGATACAGGGGACTGTCAATTCTCCTCTTACATGCTCCTCCATCTAAGACAATACAATAATTGTGTCTCAATTCTTGGGTGTATTTCTACTTGCCTTTTTCACTTGCCTGATGTGTGCAATTCTTGGTTCTGTTGCTGCCCTGATAGAATCATAGAATAGTTTTGGTTGGAAGGGACCTTTAAAGGTCATCTAGTCCAACCCCCCTGCCACGGGCAGGGACATCTTCAACTAGATCAGGTTGCTCAGACCCCCGTCCAATGTGACCTTGAATGTTTCCAGGGATGGGGCATCTACCACCTCTCTGGGCAACCTGTGCCAGTGTTTCACCACCCTCATTGTAAAAAATTTCTTCCTTGTATCTAGTCTAAATCTACCTCTTTTAGTTTAAAAAAAACATTCCCCCTCTTCTTGTCACAACAGGCCCTGCTAAAAAGTTTGTCCTCATCTTCCTTGTAAGACCCCTTTAAGTACTGAAAAGCTGCAATAAGGTCTCCCCAAAGCCTTCTCTTCTCCAGGCTGAATACCCCCAACTCTCTCAGCCTTTCTTCATAGGAGAGGTGTTCCATCCCCCTGATCATTTTCATGGCCCTCCTCTGGACCTGCTCTGATATCTGATCCAGTCTGATGAAAGCCTTTTCAAAGATTCTGATGGCTTTTGTTTTTTGTTGCTGCGAAACTTGCTTTGTCATTCACTTGTACATACATCACTCTCAGGAACAAAACAGGTAAGTTCAACAGATTCAAAAGCGTCAAATATCTGTTTAAACAACAAGTGTAAATTATAGTAAACATTTTCACTCTTTTAGGATATTAGATGTAAATTAATAAGACACTACAGTAGCAAAGGAAATTATCCAGAAGTCAAGAGAACCCCCAAATTAGGTTGTATATGCAAACCTTTCTCTTTGTTTTGTAAAGATAAATTCTTAAGAACTGAAGCCTGGAAGAAGAGAGTTTGTAATGCATTAGGAAAAAAATATTACTTTAGATTTTGCTTCTGTACTTTGTGTACAAATTTATTTTTTCAGGTTCAGCCCATCAGACAAAAAGACAGTAAAATGATACAGATCTGCTTCTTGAGGTCAGCCCATCAGATGAAAATTGAGTTCAGGGCATCAAGAGGAACATCTAATCCTAAATATCTTTTCCTACATCAACTCAAATTATAGCTTCTTCACTGAATATAGATGTGAACAACACTACAGGTAAAAAAAGCAAAGTAGGACCAAACATGGGAGGGTTAAAGGTTTTCCCTGCTATTGGAGAACTGTGAGTGTCTGATGGAGAAAAGATTGTTCAGCTTAGTATTTTTCCTCTTTTTCTGAGTGCCTGCCCTTCCACAGGAATTTTCAGCTTCCTTACTCTTCCAGAGAAGTAGATTTCATCTTTTCTAATATTTAATGAATAATGTATATAAATACCTACACTAGCTTATTGGACAGTTCAAGGCTTTTTTTTCTAATTTTTTTCCTTTGGGAAAGGTAAGACTCACATTGGAAGCACAGAAGCTGTCCCCAGTATCCAGCAGGATACTCTCATAGACCTGTTGTGTGACAGAGCTTAAACGCCTGTTAATATACATCCTCTGTGTGTATTTAAACAGAGAAAATCTATAGAAAGTATATGAAAGAAGAAGAGATATTGAATCGTTTCTGGTTTACAGTAAGCAGTTGGTTTATATATCCATTTAGATGAGTTGACTACAACAATTTGAATTGGAAAGTTGAGTCAATTTTCTAATACTTGTCCTGGCCTTTCCTCTTCTAACTATTGGGCTCGATATTTTTTTAAGTTTAAAAAACATATGCCATGTGAGTGTGAGCATCTCCTACAAAACTACACACACTTAAATAAGCATGAGAATTGGAAAAACTCTACTATTCCATGGTCTAGGTTATCAAAGTAGCAAACTCTGTCTGTACTTAACTTTAATTTTCCCTGCTAATTCTCTCTGTATATTCAGAGTTCATCCATTTTATTTTATGTGTAAACAAATCTTAGGTTACAACGCATAAAGTGTTGGTCTGATGCTTTAGGCAATTGCAGTTCTCAATCTTTTTTTTTCCCCCTCCTTCTTCTTTTTAATAGAGTGGGCACGTAGCCTTCAAAAAAACTCACAAAAAACAACCCACAAAACAAAAACAAAAAAAACATCCAGAATCCTAGTCATTAATTATAGAAACTTAGAGCAGAGCAGTTAAAATGCACCTGTGCCACACGTGGCCTTGGTATGCATCCTGCTTTTGGCTGGGATAGAGTTAATTTTCTTCCTAGTAGCTGGTATAGTGCTGTGTTCTGGATTTAGTATGAGAATAATGTTGATAACAGATTGATGTTTTAGTTGTTGCTAAGTAGTGTTTACACTAAGTCAAGAACTTTTCGGCTTCCCATGCTCTACCGAATGAGAAGGGTGGAGATGCACAAGAAGCTGAGAGGGGGCACAGCCAGGACAGCTGACCCAAACTGGCCAGCATGATATTCCATACTATATGACGTCCTGTCAGTATATAAACTAGGGGAAAGCTGGC